>NC_057799.1:560050947-560065291 GCF_018294505.1 Triticum aestivum
GGCTAGCCGGCCAGGGGAGGTGGTCCAATGCTTGGAGTGCTTGGAGGCCCAAAGGCCTGATAATTTTTCAGAAGAACCAGGGGTAGTCAGTTAGGCTACCCGTGGCCATTTACTCCGACAGTAGTCCCCGAAGCTGATTGGGTTTCGAGGTTGAGTAGGAGTTGAGAAGCTCGATCAGCTTCCCATCTTAACAAGCCGGCAGCTGGGAGCCGGCTTTGGTTAGGCTCGCCGCCTTGGTCGAAAACTTCCGGAGTCGGAGGGCAGGAGCTCGCCAGTTGCGTGCACCGGGCCACGGGCCGGCCACTGGCCGTCTGCGAACCACGTGGCCCCTCTTGGCCGGAAAGCCTGCCAGCCCACGCGCGCGACGGGACGTCGCCGCAGGGCGGGGGCCCGCCACGTCCGCGCCCGGGCCCAGGCGCGGATTGTCTGCATCCCGAAACCGCCCGCACGTCTCATTGCGGCAGTTTTGGCTCGCCTTTATGCGCAATAATCGCGAGGCGTGGGGGGAGTGGGTGCTGTTAATCCCACGTCTCCCCCCACGTCCGGCCTCCCCGGCCTCACCTTGCGAGGCTATAAGTAGGGGGAGAGGGAGAGCGGCAGGCTCTCGCACGCTCCTCCTCCTTCCACCATCTTCCTTCGCTCGCCGTTTCTTGCAACTGCGCTTCGCCGCCGCGCTCTTACACCACACGCTCCTCCGCCGCCGTGCTTGTTTTTGCCATGCCTCCCGCCGCGGAGGAGTATGGCGAGGATTGGGACGGCTCCAACGTCCACGATGATCACGTAGAGTTCCTCCGCAATACGCGGCGGTTGCCAAGCGCGGACAAGGTGGAGGTCCGTCTTGCGCCGGCGAAGGAAATTACGCTGGAGCCGCAGGAGGGCGAGCGGGTGGTCTTCCGCTCGCATTTCTTGCGCGGCATCGGCCTGCCGGCGAGCGCCTTCTTCCGCTCCTGGCTCGACTTCTACCAGCTCCAGCCGCACCACCTCACCCCGAACGCGGTGGTGCTGCTGTCAGCCTTCGTCACCCTGTGCGAGGGCTACCTCGGTGTCCTCCCCACCCTCGAGCTCTGGGGGGAGTTCTTCCAGTCCAAGCTGGGCACGCGCATGCAAGGCGTGCCGGCTCAGACTGGTGCCTTCATCGCGTCGCGGAGGTCGGTCGCCGACAACCCCTTCCCCGTCATCCCGCTGATCCAATCGGTGAAGAAGTGGCAGAAGTCGTACTTCTACGTGCGGAACATCGCCCCACGGGGCGACTACATCAACCTGCCGGCTTACGTAGCCGGCCCACCGGCGGGCAGGCGACCCCAGTGGTCCTTCCGGGCCGTGACTCTGACGCCGGCTGGGTCCGCAGCCGTCGCCCGAGTGCGAGTGATGACCCAGTCGGAGGGCCTGACGGGGCCCGACCTTCTGGCCGCCTTCGTCACGCGCCGGGTTCTTCCGCTCCAGAGCTGTCCTCATCTGATCTGTCAGATGAGCGGCCAGCTCGATCCGAGCCGGATGTGCACCAAGGACATGCCGCACGCGGAGGTCGCCTATATGGTGAACTACCTCGCGAACTGCAAACTCTCCGAAGAGTGGCAGTTCGGCAAGGAGCCATACAGCCGAGCCAATCCACCGCCCACGGTATGCTCTCCTTGTTCCTTCTTTTTCTCTTAACTCTGTTGCCGAGTTCCTCTTGGCCGATTTTAACTTAGTCGGCTTGTTTTTCGACAGAGCCCTCTCCTTTGGCCGGCCGGCGGGTCAGACACGGAGCGTCGATTCGTCCCCGACCGGACGGAACACGATCTGGAGGACCCCGACTTGGGGGGCGGCCGGCATGGACGACAACATCGAGCCGGGTGGTGGTCAAGCCGGCGGCTCCGGGCTCGGAGTCACCTTCGACGACTGGCCGGACGACGATGAGGCCGAAGTCGCCCCGCGCCGCCAGCCGGCATCTGGACGCGGCGCGGGTTCCTCCGCTGCCCCGCTTGCTCGGGGCGGAGGGCAAAAGCGTCGCGCCGCCCAGGGTTTGTTTGGCAGTCGGACGAAGAAACCCAGGGGCGGGGCGGCAGCAACCAGGCGGGAGGAGGCGGCCGCGAAGGCGGCTCGCTTCTGCAAGACGGTGAAGCAACCGCAGACCGTGTCGGCGTAAGTTCGAATTTTTCTTTGTATACTCTTTTTCTTTCTTTTCTCTGGTGGTTTCTGAACCCTTGTCTTTTTCTCCAAACGATCAGAGCTCCGTTGTCGCTTGAGCGGGCGGCTGCCGCCTCCGTCGTCGAGTCGCCGAGGGGGTCTGGGAGCACCACTCGCCGCGTGGACCCCCGTGCCGACCTTCAGGAGGCGACAGAACGGAACGCGCGGGAGGCGCGAGCGGAGCGAGAGGCGCGAGAGGCGGAGGCACGGAAGGCGGCCACCGCTCAGGCGGCGCGGGAGGAGGAGGTGGCGAAGGCGCTCGCTGACGCCGCTGCCAGGGCCCAAGCGGAGGCTGCAGCGGTGGCGGCGGCGGAGGAGGTTTTGATGGTCACCCCGCTGCGTGTCATGGCGCCTGGGGACGTGGAGCCCTCGCCGGAAGGAGCCAGCGGCGACCAGCCAGGGCTGGGGAGAGACGACGACGTCATCATCCTGGAGAGGGCGCCGGTGCCGACCCCGCCAACTGGGGCGGCTCAAGGCGGTCGGCCTGATCCGCCGCCTGCACAGTCGGTGGGGGGCGAGCCGGCCGCGAGGACTGAGATGGCGGTCCGGATGCCGCCGAGCCGGCGCGCGGGGAAGGCTGCGTCGGAGCCGCAGAAGGCCGCGTCGGAGCCGCAGCCGGCCGTGGGCTCCAGCTCGTCGGCCCAGGATGCGGAGGCGGCCAGCGCTACCTCGGGGTGGACGCCAGGCGGAGGGACGGCCGTGATGAATGTGGCTGCGCAGGATGTCCGGACCCGGCTCCAGGGCCAAGCTGCGGCGCTGAGGCAGTTCACCGACGAGTTCCTTGCAACGCGGGCGGCCATCCGGGTTAGTCTTCCCATCTTGCTTCTTCTTGATCTTGATTTCTTCTTGATCTTGATTTCTTCTTGATCTTGATTTCTTTCGTGGGGGCGCGTCAGCGCACCCACTGGGTGTAGTCCCCGAGTTCCGAGTCGGCTGCTGAGCAGGTGGCTTGGAACTTCTAAGTGGATTTGTCTTTGCTATTCTTGTTCTTACTTCGATCTTCTGTCTATCTTGCAGGACTACCACAATCTTCGTGTGGCCGCTTTCAACTCCCAGGCTCGGGAGCTAACCCAGAAGACCGCCGACCTTACTGAGAGCCGAGGTACGTGTTTTGTTCTTTATCTCATGTGGGGGCGCGTCAGCGCACCCACTGGGTGTAGTCCCCGAGATTCGGGCCGACTGCTGAGCAGTCGGGTCGGATCTTCCTTGACGACTTCCTCTTACTGTTCTTTCTTTTTCTGCTGTCTCTGCAGTAGCCAACGCCGGTCTGAGGGCACAGCTAGGGGAGTCTCAGACTGCCCTTCGTGCCAAGGATGCCGAGCTCGCCGCCTTGGTGCAGGAACGCGACCGCCTGGCCAAGAGGTTGGCCGACCAGGAGGAAAGCCACAAGGCGGCTCTGAAGGCGGTGCAGGACCGCGAAGCCGCCCTCCAGGCCGAGTACGAAACGGAGGCGGCTGGCTGGGCTGAGGCCAGACAAACTCTGATCTCTGGCTATGGCCAGATCGAAGATCTGGTTGACGGTAGGCCGCCTACCTCTTCGTCCTTTCTTGCCATCTGCCACTTTTTGGCTCGTTTTCTGACTTGGTGCTCTTTTCTTCTTTTTTGCGCAGAATATTTCCCTGGCTATTCTACCGCCGCCAACCAGACCATCGAGGCCCGCCGCCAGGCGTGGAGGCAGGCTGGCTTCAAGATTTCGCCAACCGCCGGCCGCTCGCTGGAGGAGCAGCTCTTGGCGATCCAGACCCGCATCCAGCCGGCTCACCGACTGCTCCGCCGGCTTCAGCGTGCCGGGGCGCAAGTCTTGGCCGCCCTCTGGCCCGGCCAACTGGTTCCTCGCACCCCCAGTCGGACTGCCGACTGGCTGGAGGTGGCAGTCGGCCGCTTCGAAGCTTGGAAGGCCTCAGCGGCTCGCTCCGGCGCCAGGCGGGCACTGGAGTTCGTTAAGGCCTGGTATCCCGGCCTGAGCCTGGATCAGCTGGCTACCTGGCGGCAGCAAGCCGACACGGAGCTGGAGCCGGCGCGGCCGGCTATCATCCGGCAGGCTTCGGCGATCGCCGACTACACCGACACCAGCGTCTTCGCCCCCGAGGTAGACGACAACGGTGTCGCCCAGCCGGTGGAGTGATTCGGGCTGAACCCGGCGGACGGTGAAGACTCGGCGGAGGAGATCGACTCTAGCGATGAGGGTGAAGAAGAGGAGGAGGAGGGTGAAGACGCCGAGCCGGCTGGTGGAGCAGCCGGCCAGCCTCAGCCTGACCGCACCTCCAGCACCACGTCGCGCGCGAGTGCGTCCTGCCGTTGGTGGTGATCAAGCCGAGACCCGCTAGGCGGCCACTCCTTCAGCCGGCGAGGCCGCCTTCACCGACCAGCTCGGCCTCCGCACCGCGCCTTAGTCTGTCATCTTTTGTTTTCCTGTCTTGTTACTTTTGGAACAATGTTTGGTTAAGTCTGCACAATTCCACCCACTGGGTGTATTCGAACTTATGTCTGTTGCCAGCCTGTTGGGGGCTTTATATGTATATATAACTTATGCATGCATTTGGCCTTTCCTTGTACTTTGCTTTTTATCCTTCCGCTGTTTCCTTTGCCGCCCTTCCTTGGTTGCCGCCTCCCCAGTCCAACAGTTGCTCTGCAATCTGTAGCTGGAGGAGTGCTTGGCCAATTGGGGGGGTACTCTAGCTTTGCTGGACTAAAGCTAAGTGTGGAGGAAGCCGGCCAATCGGCTGTTCTGACAGCCGGCAGGCATGTTTGGAGGCCGTCTCTTTGCTATATAGGTTCGTTGTTCCTTAGCCATTTTTCGTGTGGGCACCCTTTCTGCCTTGCCTCTTGCTAGTCGGACAGTCGGTTCTTCGAACTGCGACTTTCAACAAGAGAGGGCTTGGGAGCCGGCACACTACTTTTCTGACTTCAGGCAGAACTTCTAATATAGCTCAAGGCGGCCAGTCCCCGGGCCGACTAGTCGAACCCGGTGCCAGACAAGAAATCAAATGTAATAATACATTCATGGATATGACACTTGTCATTCATAGATAAACAAAGGCAGTCCCCGAGTACTGTTCGGGGGGCCTATTGGTTTGTACTTAATACAAAAGGGTAGCATGATACATACTGCTTTCAACTGTAAAATCGTCTCAGGAGGTTTGCGTTCCATGGTCGCTCCGACTTCTTGCCGGAGTCGTCTCTCTTGCGTGCTCTTGGTTTTTGCGCGTCGATCAGGTAGTAGGAGTCGTTGCCTAGTGCCTTGCTGACGACGAAGGGGCCTTCCCAAGGGGCCGAGAACTTGTGCTGGCCAGCTGTTCGCTGGATCAGCCGGAGCACAAGGTCGCCCTCTTGGAAGGATCTTGACTTGACCTTGCGGTTGTAGTAGCGACGCAGCCCTTGCTGGTAGATGGCGGACCGGCTGAGTGCTAACAGCCGGCCCTCTTCTAGTAGGTCGACGCTGTCTTCTCTTGCTTCCTTGGCCTCCTCCTCTATGTACATGGTGATCCGAGGCGAGTCAAACTCGATGTCTGTTGGGATGACAGCCTCGGCATCGTACACGAGGAAAAATGGAGTGAAGCCGGTTGACTTGTTGGGTGTAGTGTGCAGGCTCCAGAGGACAGCCGGCAGCTCATCGAGCCAGCAGCCGGCCGATCGCTCCAGTGGTACAACCAGTCGGGGCTTGATGCCGGAGAGGATGAGTCCATTTGCTCGCTCGACCTGGCCGTTTGACTACGGGTGGGCAACGGACGCTAAGTCCAGTCGGATGCCCTGCGTCGTGCAGAAACGTGCCAGTGCTCCTTTGGCGAAGTTCGTGCCGTTGTCGGTGATGATGCTGTGCGGCACGCCGTACCGAGTAGTGATGTCGGTGATGAATGTCACGGCAGTCGGCCCGTTCAGCTTCTTGATCGGCTTTGCTTCGATCCACTTGGTGAACTTGTCCACAGCGACTAGTAGATGTGTCAAGCCGCCGTGGGCTGTCTTGAAAGGGCCCACCATGTCCAGTCCCCAGACGGCAAAAGGCCAGGTGAGGGGAATGGTCTTGAGTGCAGAAGCCGGCAGGTGTTGCTTAGAACTAAAAACTTGGCATCCTCTGCAGCTCTTGACTATTTCTTTAGCATCCTCCAAGGCAGTCGGCCAGAAGAAACCATGGCAGAAAGCCTTGGCCAAGAGTGATCTTGAGGCTGCGTGGTGGCCGCATTCGCCTTGGTGGATGTCCTAGAGGATTGCCACTCCTTTTTCTGGCTCGACACAACATTGGAAGACTCCAGTGACGCTGCGCTTCACAAGCTCTCTATTGATTATTGTGTATGCTGCGGCTCGTCGTTGCACTAGTCTTGCTAAGATCTCATCAGCCGGCAGCTCTCTGCTGACTAGGAACTTGAGGATGGGCTGGGCCCATGACGGAGCTGTGACTTCTTCTTCTGTTAATGTAGCCACCATGACTCGGGTGGGTGGGTTGGGTTGCATGGAATTGGAGTCGGCCACCGCTTCTTGTGTCGTTGCAGTCCCCGGGCCGACTGCTGCAGTCCCCAGGCTGGGTTCTGAAGTCCCCGGGCCGGGTGCGACTACGGCAGTCTCCGGGCCAGTTGTCGAAGTCCCCATGCCGCCTGCGGGGTTTCTCCAGTCGGATCCGGCTGTATCTGGCGCAGGTGGTACGAAGATGGAATCCGACTCTGGAGACGGCTTGATGGACGGCTTGAGGAGGCGCTGGAGGGAGACGCCAGTCGGTATGGCTTGTCGGGTGGAGCCGATCCGTGCTAGGGCATCTGCTTGCTCGTTGTTGGCCCTTGGCACATGAAGGAACTCGCACCCTTCGAAGTATCCGCTGATCTGCTGGACGAGGAATCGATAGCTCGCCATGTTTGCGTCCTTGGCATCCCAGTCGCCAGACGATTGCTGGACCACCAAGTCTGAGTCACTGTAGCACAGGATCCGGCGTATGCCGAGCTCTTTGGCTAGCCGGAGCCCATGTACGAGCGCCTCGTACTCGGCCACGTTGTTGGAGGCGGCGAAGTGGATCTGCAGCGTGTACTTGAGCTTGTCGCCTTTGGGAGAGGTGAGGACGATGCCGGCTCCCAAGCCGGTGCGCATCTTGGACCCGTCAAAGTGCATCCGCCAATGGGTAGAGTCGAGAGCTGGCGGTAGGTACTGGGTCTCGGCCCAGTCGACGAGGAAGTCAGCCAATGCTTGCGACTTGATGGCGGTGCGGGGTTGGTAGAAGATTGTGTAGGGCGCCAATGCAATGGCCCATTTAGCCACCCAGCCGGATGCATCCCGGCTGCCTATGATCTCGGCGAGCGGGGCAGTGCACACGACCGTGATGGGGTGCTCTTGGAAGTAGGGCTTCAGTTTCTTGGCAGCGAAGTACACCCCATAACACATCTTCTGGTAGTGCGGGTAGTTTTGCTTTGAGCTGGATAGCACTTCGCTGAGATAGTACACCGGCCTCTGGACTAGCTGGGCTCGGCCTTCCTCCGGGCGCTGGACCACAACAACAGTGCTGACGACTCGGCTAGTCGCGGCGATGTAGAGGAGCATGGGCTCCTTCTCAGTCGGCGCCGCCAGGACAGGCGGAGTGGTCAGCATTTTCTTCAACTCATGGAAGGCTTGGTCAGCTTGGTCGTTCCACTCGAAGTGAGTGGACTTCTTCATGAGTCGGTACAGGGGGAGAGCCTTCTCTCCTAGTCGGCTGATAAAACGATTCAGGGAGGCTAAGCAGCCAGTGAACTTCTGCACATCTCGCAGTTTGGTGGGAATCTCCATCCTCTCGATGGCCTTGATCTTGACAGGGTTGCATTCGATGCCGCGTTCGGAGACCAGGAAGCCTAGCAGCTGGCCGGCTGGCACTCCGAACACGCACTTCTCGGGGTTGAGCTTGATTTGGAATCGGCGCAAGTTGGCGAATGTTTCTTTCAGGTCTTCCAGCAAGGTACCGCGCTTCTCTGTCTTCACCACAATGTCGTCTACATAGACGTGGGCATTTCTGCCGAGTTGTTTCAAGAGGCATTTCTGCATGCAACGCTGAAAAGTGGCACCGGCATTCCTCAAGCCGAATGTCATAGTCAGGTAGCAGAAAGCTCCAAAGGGTGTGATGAAGGCAGTCTTCAAGCGGTCAGCTGGGTCCAACTTGATTTGATGGTACCCTGAGTACGCATCCAAAAAACTTAACAGCTCGCATCCGGCTGTGGAGTCTATTACTTGGTCAATCCGTGGCAGAGCAAACGGATCCTTTGGGCAGGCCTTGTTCAAGCTGGTGTAGTCTATACACATACGCCACTTGTTATTCTTCTTCAGAACCAGAACTGGGTTGGCAAGCCATTCTGGAAAGAACACTTCCATGATAAAGCCAGCGGCAAGGAGCCGGGCTATCTCTTCTCCCACAATTCTTCGCTTCTCTTCGGACAGTCGGCGGAGGGGTTGCTTGACCGGCTTCGCGTCGGCTCGGACATGTAATTTGTGCTCGGCAAAATCCTTCGGGACACCCGGCATGTCCTTTGGGGACCATGCAAAGATGCCTCGATTCTCACGGAGGAAGTCGACGAGCTCGCCTTCCTATTTACTGTCCAAGTTCGCCCCAATGACAGCGAACCTCTCCGGGTTCTCCGGGTCCAGAGGTATCTTCTTTGTCTCTTTGGCAGGCTGGAAGGAGCCCTGCGCATCACAATCCTTGGGGTTGGGGACAGGGCCGGCTGCTTGCCGGCCATGGCCACAACCCGTTCCAACATCTTCTTCTCTTCTTCCACCACGAGGGACTCGGCCAGCCGGCTGCTGGCCATGGCGCACTCGATGGACTTCTTGTAGTCGCCGGCTACTGTGATGATCCCCTTCGAGCTCGGCATCTTCATCTTCAGGTAGGCGTAGTGGGGCACAGCCATGAACTTGGCCAGAGCAGGTCGGCCAAGCAGAGCATGATAGGGGCTCTCCAAATCCACTACCTCGAACCAGATTGCTTCTCGGCGAAAATGATCTTTGTCTCCGAAGAGAACATCCATTTTAATCTTGCCGATTGGGGAGCAAGACAAGCCGGGGATGATACCATGGAAGACGGTGTGGCTCGGCATGAGCTGCTTTGCTTTGATGTTCAGCTTTTCCATGGTATCGCGGTACAGTATGTTGATACTGCTTCCGCCATCTATCAGGACGCGGGAGAATCGGGCAGCTTGCCTCTCCGTCGCGAGGGTGACATCCAAGACCATTGCATAGGAGCCAGGAGAGGGCATCACCTCTGGGTGGTCGGCCTGGCTCTAGCTGATTGGCTTCTCTAACCAATGCATGAACTCGGGGGTGCTGGAGGCGACTGCATCAACTTCTTGATGCTGTCGGCGTCGACTGCGCTTGTCGTCGGCTTGACTGGTGAAGACGACGTAGGCGGCGTGCTCTTCGGGGAATTCGTCTTGGATGGCGCCGACTGCCGGCCGAGCCGCCGGCTGCTGGGGGGCTGGAGGCGGCGGAGGCGGCAGCATTCCCTCGCCCTTGGTGATGCGGGTGAGCCAATGGCATTTCCGAGTTGTGTGGTTGGACGGCTTTGCGCCGCTGTGGAACTTGCAGGGGGCATCAAGGGCCTGTTCGTAGGAGAAAGCCGGCTGCCAAGGCGGCCTGCCACCCTTCTTCTTGGGAGCGGGCCGTTCTTCGGGCTGCTCATCTTCAACGGTGGCCACCTGCCGACTGGAGGAAGTCGGCATGGGGGCCTTGCGCTTGTGGTCGTTCTGGTAAGGGCGCCGATTAGGGTCGCCTGCTGGCGTCTTAGGAGCCGGAGCGATCACCTTCCCCGAGGCGTCCACGCGGAGCTCGGTCTTCATCGAGGAGTCGGCCGTGGCATACTTGTCCGCGATGACCAGCAACTCGTCGAGGGTAGCCGGCTCGTCGCAGAGGAGTCGGTGCTTGAGGAGGGTGCCCTCTCGGCACCCGGCGGTGAAGTACTCGATGGCCTGGACCTCATGCACCCCTCTCAGGAGTTGCGGAGCTCGGCCCACCGCGTGAGGTAGTCGCGGGTCGACTCGTTGGGCCCTTGGACGCAGAGGGAGAGCTGGCGAGGCTTGGGAGGCCGCTTGTAGGTGTTGGTGAAGTTGCGGACGAAGACTTCTGTGAAGTCTAGCCAACTGTTGATGCTGTAGGGCTTGAGGCTGTTGAGCCATGTGCGTGCCGTGCCTTGCAGCATGAGGGGGACGTACTTCACGGCGACGCGCCGGTTGCGTTGGCTATGCTGACGGCCGTGGAGTAGTCGATGAGCCAATCTTCCGGTTTCACCGAGCCGTTGTACTTGGGCGTGTCTCTGGGGAGCGAGAACCCTTTGGGGAAGGGCTCGTCGCGGATGCGGGGGCGAAAGCATGGCGGGCCGACATCGTCTTCTTCTTCTAACGCCAAGGATCGAGCAAGGCGGTCGATCCTGTGGCGGGCGTCGTTCTCGCCGACTCCTTCTCGACGGCCGAGTCGGTCGCCATGAGTCGGGTGTGTGATAGGCGGCGGAGTGAGGCGTCTTTCTCTTCGAAGCGGGGGAGGAGGCAGATTTCCTTGGTGCTCTATTGCTCGAGGGCGGCCCTCCGCGTCGCGCTCGATGGTGATGCGAGTCCGGCTGCGGCTGGCAGCCGGCTCCTTGTCTTTCTTCTGGCGTGCGCCGCTCGCAGTCGGCGAGCGGGACGTCGCGGCGTGCTCCCGGCGCGGGGGATGACTATCAGCACGGGCGCCGGCTTTGTGCCGTTCCGCAGCCGCGTCGATCAGCTGCTGAATCCGTCTTGTCATGTAAGGGAGCTCATCGGCTCCCAGCCCATTGAGCTCTTCTGCAGCCGCCTGAGCGGCTCGCAGATTCTCGAGCGGGGTGGCGTAGACGGGGCGATCTGCCCCCAGCATGCTGGCGACGGCCGCGCCGCGCTTCTGGACGAAGCCGGCTCGGCTCGGGCCGCTAGGCGGCGGCGTACCGAAGGCGGCGCGGTCGACTTCGCGCTGGTGGGCCTCGGTGAGGCGTCTCATGGAGGCTATCTTCTGGCCCTCCGCGATGAGGGCGAGGCGGCGTGCCTCCAGGGTCTCGGCGTCGGCATCGGCCGGGATGGGGATGGAGAGGTCGTGCATCGCCGCTTGCAGGGCGTCGTGGGCGTTCTCGCCCGAGTTGGCGACGTGGCTGATGACCAGCACTTCGGTGACAGCACTGCTGCCGCTGTCAGCTCGAGGGAGGGGGTCGTCGAAGACCACCACGTCGGAGGGGTAGGCGTCGAGCGATGCTGTGTCGGAGTCGACAAGCATCGGGTCGGTGGAACCGACCGACTCCACATCTGCAGCAGGCTCGCTGGAGACGTGAAGCTGGTCGAGGAGGCTGACGAGGCGGCTCTCGGGGTAGTCCGTGCCTGCGTCGGACGCAGGCTCGTCGGAGATGCGATTCTCGCCGAGCAGATCGGCGAGGCAGCTCGCAGCGCAGGCGTCGTCGATGCCTTGCAGCGCGTCGAGGCAAACGCCATCGGGTGCAGCAGGCTGGCTGCGCTCGCGGGGGAGGAAGAGGGTTCCCGTCCAAAACAGGTCTCCGGACGACGGTGCACCTGGCCCCACGGTGGGCGCCAAATGTCGGGTGGTTGGTGCGACATATGCCAACGGGTGGCTTATCATTGTGGGTGCCAATAAGACGTCGCCGGTGCCTGGAAACGGGATGAGGCGAAGACATGCACGCCGGCGGATCTTACCCAGGTTCGGGGCTCTTCGAGGAGATAACACCCCTAGTCCTGCTCTGCGGGGTCTCCACATGATCACTAGATCAGTAAAAGTAGCTAAATCGCTCCTAGAGCTGTTGGGTTCAAGGGAGAAGAAGAACAAGGCTAGCTCTCACTTCTCTCTCTCTATGGTGTGTGTCCTATGCTTAGAAGCCAACCCTTTGCATGGGTGCTCCGGGGGGTTTATATAGGCCTACCCCTGGGGGGTACAATGGTAATCCGGCTGGGCACTGGTCCCAGCCGTCAGTGTCTACACTCGCCGGCTTTTCCGCCGGCTGTTGGGTCCCGCCGACTGGTGGGTCCCGCCGGCTGCTGGCTTCTTGGTCGACAGGCCGGCCCCACCGCCCAGGGTCTTGTCGGTGGCTGCTTACTGTAGCCTCGCCCTTGATGATGAGGGCTTCGTTGAGGTAAGCGTGGCTACAGTGGGCCGCCTCGGGGGCTCTCACTGTAGCCTTACCTCGTCTTGTCTTCTTAATGGGGCACATGCTTCGAGGGAGGGGGTAGCCGGCTTCTGGGGGGCCGGCTACGCCCTTGGCCGACTGGGGGAGGCCGGGCCGCCCTCACGCCTCTCTCTGGCTGAAGGGGCCCGCCGCCCGTGGGCCGTACGGGAGTCTGTCGTGGATGACGTTGAGGCTAGCATGGCTACAGTGCCAAGCCGAACGGGAGACGGCCGTCCCGTACGGCCTCCTGTAGCCATGCCCGCCTCGGGCTTCGGGGGTAGTGGGCCGCACTGTGGCCACACCCCTCATGTCACCATTATGTGGGTGTAGCTTTGGTGGTTGTGGTCTCGGCCGGCTTCTTGGAGTCGGCGCTCTTCGAGGCCGGCTTCCTGGAGTCGGCCACCCCGCGGGTATCCTGGGGGGGGGAGGTTGCTGAGGCTGGGCCGCCTTCCGTTAGTCGGCTTCGGGGCTAGCCGGCCAGGGGAGGTGGTCCAATGCTTGGAGTGCTTGGAGGCCCAAAGGCCTGATAATTTTTCAGAAGAACCAGGGGTAGTCGGTTAGGCTACCCGTGGCCATTTACTCCGACACATATTTTCCAGTCTGTGAACACAAACGGATGAGATTATAACAAAACAACACCACATAATGAAACATGCCGCATCTCTTGCACTTTCACACAATGAAATGAGCATTTACTATGTCTGCACTATGTAAAAACTAGGCATACCTTCGAACTGGATCTCCAGGTACTCTTGGAGAGCCTACTTTAGTGTACAGCCAAACCTTTATGTCACCTATGAGTTAGAAAAGGCCCCACTACAGCAGCCCTTAGTGTTTAAATCGTTGACAAGCTCTGTTAGAGTGTTAGGTCAAGAACAACAAGTAATCAAAGCAAACAGTCCTAGTATGGTTGGCTGATGCAAACAAGCAATTGAACAGATGTGTGAGCAAATCTTACATATCAAGAAAAGAAGCAAAGAAGGAGGCTTAAAGACCGTCACTTGACTGACCAGATTTAAGGGGCATTTAAACATCATGTGCAACGTATGAACTAACATAAACATTGCATATTCCAGATTCTACAATGGAATGCACATGTATTAGGTTATGCCATGTATGATGATGCCTAAATATACACTATAGCAGGCAGGAGTGATTCATCATTGCACGCACAATTGAATTGCAGGTTAAGGGCCAGTTCTATTCCGCCTTTTCAGGGCTTATTGTCAAAATAAGCCATAAAAGATGTAAAGAAGTCATTTTTGAGTTATGGGCTTGGGCTTAACTAATTTCGCTTTGGAGGGGGGTGTTTCGGGTAGAACCTCACTAAAAATTAAAGGGAAGGGGAATAGTGAAATGACTCTGTTGTCTGCCTATATTACACTCAAAATGCAACTGGTGACGCCCGCGTCACACCTCACCCTCAAGTAAAAACAAACACGCAAGCGTTCATTGCCCTGCCCGCTTGCATCTCCTCTCCCCTTTCCCTCTACCTCGATCCCCTGCCTGCAGCACTAGGGTTCCTCCAGCAAGCCGTCGCCACTGGTCCCATTTGGCCTGGTCCTCGACGATGCTCTGTCCAGCTAGGCTACATGGTCGGCGGGTAGGGGCAAATCTCCCTGGCTGCTCCTCCCTCTGGTGCCGCCCCTCATTCTCATGGTCTCCAACAACTGCTCCATTGTGGTTCGTCCAACGCACTACTCCGGCAGGCGCTGCACAACTACGGCCGATGCCACACTGCGGCAGAAGGCACCTTATTCCCCCTCCCCACCTCCCAGGCCGTGGCCTTGAGGTGTTGTTGAAGGATGAGCTCATCCAACAAGGTGAGGATCTCCTCTGATTTTTTGCCAAATTTTCATTCTGATCCATTATACGATGAATTGCTATGTGCTGCTTCTGCTGCTGCTATATGATGCATTGCTATGAGCTGCTTCTGCTGCTGCTATATGATGAATTGCTATGAGCTGCTGCTGCTATATGATGAATTGCTATGAGCTGCTCCTGCTATATGATGAATTGCTATGAGCTGTTGCTGCTATATGATGAGTTGCTATAAGC
>NC_057799.1:560065500-560069610 GCF_018294505.1 Triticum aestivum
TGCTATAAGCTGCTCCTGCTGCTGCTGTATGATGAATTGCTATGAGCTGCTCCTGCTGCTGCTATATGATGAATTGCTATGAGCTGCTCCTGCTGCTGCTATATGATGAATTGCTATGAGCTGCTCCTGCTGCTCCTATATGATGAATTGTTATGAGCTGCTCCTGCTGCTGCTATATGATGAATTGCTATGAGCTGCTGCTGGTATATGATGAATTGTACACTGCTGCTGTTGTATGATGAGTTGCTATGAGCTGCTGCTGCTATATGATGCTTTCAGGTGGTGCTGCTATATGATAATAACTAGCCACTTGGACCATCGAATTTCAATAAATAATTGTTCTTCATTTAAATGTGGGTCATGCGTTTTTGGTTTAAATTAGGCAATGGGATCTCTATGGAAAACATTGACCAAAGTAGATTGTGCCAAGTAGATGGTATATTTGTATTTGCATTTTGAGAAAATAGTGATGGTCTGTTTTCCTATCATATTAATTACTGCACTGGGTTCAATTTGTGATGTTTGCAAGTCAAATTAATTTTCATATGGGCAGCAAAATGAAAAAATATAATGCAATCTAGACTTTTCACTGATCATACCAAAGATAAGCTGAAAACGCAATGAAAAGAACTGGCTGGCTTATTACATGGAGCTTATATTCACAGGTGCTTATTTTCTTAGGATAACTCGTAATAACTATCCCTAAGAAACTTGGCCAATAGAACTGACATACAAATAACATGTCACGATGATTGCAATGGAGGAGTGACGTACCATAGCACACTGTATAGGCTCACCGCTGGCTCTCCTTTTTTGCGATGTTCCATGAAATTGCCACATACATCTTGTACTTTTTCATTGTGTAACCCTATCTGCAAGTTGACACGGCTAATTTCAGACATCTCTACATGATAATACATTGCATATCCCTTGCGCATATTTAAACCACCAATTAATGATTGTGTGCGTAGCATAAACTAGCCATGACTCTGTGTGCTGGACTAGCAGGCACTCTAAGGGAGCCTAATGTAGTGTACTGGAATTCCTACATGCCACCTACGATTTTTGTAATGTACCGCCTCTGTTCCTAAATATATGTCTATGTAGAGATTCCAGTATGGACCACATACAGATGTATATAGATGCATTTTCGAGTGTAGATTCACTCATTTTGCTCGGTATGTAGCCTATAGTGGAATCTCTAGAAAGACTTATATTTAGGAACGGAGGTATGAGGTAATATCATGTATGACATCTACATATAATTTAGCAGCCAGTAGTAGAAATCATTGTCTGCACAAAGGGATTACTGGTCGAAAATCCTAGCAAAGCACGCTAGCAGGCACAGAACAATACAAGAGAGAGAGAGACACGCTTACAAGATCATAGCAATGCCTCGGTCCAGGATCTTGGTTGGCCAAGCTGTTAGATCCAGAAGAAACATCGTCCTTGTAATTTTTGCCAGCTACATAACAGGTAACAACGACCTGTTAGTATATTTGAAGTACATCGGGCAGGTGATGCTGGACGGGTTTAAAGGTGAAAAGTACCTTGGCCGTGGCGTATGCTTGGCATCTTGCCAGACGGCGGGAATCAGGTTAGAAACGTCAAGGGTGATGACGCTGCGCTGGCTGTCGGGGTCCGGTAAGGAGATCTAGAACCGTCGAGTAGGGTGTTTGTGGAGCGGCTCCGGTAGGGTGGACTACGGTGTGGGCGAAGCGGATCTGTGGCCGTGGACGAGGGCGTAGGTGAAGCTGCTCCGGTGGTTGGGTTAAGGATGGTGTCGACGATGCGGATCTACGGCGTGGACGGGGCGTCAGAAGCTGCTCCGGTAGGTTGGATGAGGGTGTGAGGAAGCGGATCTGAGGCCGTGGACTTGTGAGTTGGCAAAGTGGCCCCGGTAGGGCTGAAAATGGTATAGGCGAAGCTACTCCGGTGGGGTTGACGATGGTGTCGGCGAAGCGGCTCCAGTAGGGTTGAGGAAGGTGTCGGCGAAGAGGATCAGAGGCCGTCGACCGGGGCGTCGGTGGGGCAGCTCCGGGGGGTGTGGACGAAGCGTCTTCGGTGGGGAGTACGAATGAGCCGCTGCAGATGCGCTGCGGTTGACGAGAGTACCGGCGAAGCAGATCCGGCGCCGTGGACAAGGCCGGCACTGAATGGGCTGTGGTAAAGTGGTGGATGAGCAGTCTACTTGTTTCTAGGGGAGGTGGGAGGGGTAGATGCGGCCGTAGAAGCAGATCTGGCGAGGTGGACGCCGCTGGCAGTGAATGGGCTCTGGTACGCCGGTGGATGAGCAGTCTAGGTTTTCGAGAGGGGAGGGGAGAAAGGCCGATGAAGTACGGACGGCGTGATGTGAGATGCTCTGGTGCTGTGGAGTTAGTCGTTTTGCGGGAGGGGGACAAAAAATGGGGGTGCCGTGTAGTGGGGGTAACCGGAATTACCAAAGCAGCCCCGACCTATTATGTAGATGAGGGCGGTATTGTAACTGTTGGTCTCCGTGCACCAAGGACAAAAGGGGAATTTCGCATGCTAAAGACTAAGGTGGCGGAAATTTTAGAAGGAGGCAGGAGATTTTGCCGCCCGCGGGATCATTCGTATCCAGTTTCAACTAATTTTGGACCGTGCTAGCAGGAAGGTCATGCGAGACTGTGTACACGGGGCACGCGTCAGCAGTTAATAACTGGTGTGAAGTCCACCCCGGAAAAAAAGACAATAACTCGGGGTGATGCGCCGATAACTTGGACGTTCACATGGGCACGACCAATCGTACGGGTGTAGTGGCGCATTCACAAAAAAGGGATCAAACGCTCAGCCTATGTATTTCTTGTGTAAATAGATAATTTAGTGCAATTGGTTATTTACTTTAAACATAATGCATTGACGTGTTAGTGTAGAGGCGCACAAAAAGAAATGGATATTGTAGTCCGCTACTTAAAAGTGTTACCTCATATGATTAGCCTCCATTTCATAAATTGCGTACCCGTTGAATTCATATATGAATATTACATATATTACTTCATAATAGAACCTTAAATCATCCAAGACTAATGATTTTGAATGCAAGAGTAACAATGGTGCATGTACATGATAGCTACATTGGTTGTTTGAAGAAACATCACTGTAACTTTGGCATGCACAACTGAAAAGGTTTATTTAAATACAAAAAAATGTGATATGTGAGTGTCCAATCTTTATAGCATTGAATCAATATTATACCTTTGGCCACGATACGAAGTAGATATTGATTTATGTTCAAGCGATGCACGTCCACGATCGCTAGATAGTGATACGTGAATGAATTGTGCAATCTCTCTCACACACATACATATCTCATTTCCCTGTGGGCATCGGAATCACACACGCGCACT
Organism: Triticum aestivum; assembly: GCF_018294505.1. Classification (NCBI taxonomy): domain Eukaryota; kingdom Viridiplantae; phylum Streptophyta; class Magnoliopsida; order Poales; family Poaceae; genus Triticum; species Triticum aestivum. The sequence goes on from NC_057799.1 coordinate 560,068,869, forward strand.
TCGTGTATTTCTCTCCCTCCGTCAAGGTTAGAATTCGTCTTTCTACCCCGTCCTACAAGTCTCTCACACAGAAACACACACGCTCTCTCTGTCGAACACGCCCACCCCTTTAATTCCGCCCACCCACAGCCACTAATGTCTGAAAGTATAATAATGTCTCTCACACATATGCCTAAGGTTAACTCGAGTTCCGGAACCATATGAATACATACAATGGGATTCCAACAGAGCACCTTTTGTTTTGAGATTTCGCTCTCTCTCTCACAGACACACACACACGCGCGCGCACACACACACACACACACACATTGTTTCTCGCTTCATTTTTTCTGGCACTTGCATGCACACAATTTTGTTTATCTTCGTGATGCTTTAAGTATGCCTCGCACAAATGCTATCTACCTATCCCTTAATATAGCTAGATATGTGTCACACAAACTCCTTCTCCCTACTAGCAAGATGCCCATGCGTTGCACCGAACATCCAGATGCATTTGTATGAGTAGTTTATCTTGTGGGAGAAAAGGATGAACGAGGAATGCCTTATTTGCAAATGCGGAGAGGGGTGTGGGTATCTTTTTGCAAAATTGCCACAGTTTCCTTCCTATCCGTCGGGTATAAATCGGATGGCCTATATTGCAGGATGGCAGGAACACCATCATCACCAACTCTGTTTTTTATAAGAGTAGGGATATGTAAGTGGCACTGCCCCCCCCCCCCGACACACACACCCACACCCACAC
>NC_057799.1:560069876-560131349 GCF_018294505.1 Triticum aestivum
ACACACACACACTTCCCAACACCGAAGGAGTAGGGTGACACCTCGATCTTGATACTAATCTATCGACTGGCTTCTCTCTCAAACACACACACACACACGCGCACACACTACCCGACACCGAAGGAGTAGGGCGCCACCTCGATCTTGATAGTAATCTATCTACTCCTCTTTCAAACACACACACACACACACACTCGCTAGTTGTGCCTCTGTGCCTACCGCGCACACTCTCGATACGTCTTTCTCTCCCTCCCCCCAACCCCAACAATGACAACAGAAGGGTGACAACTCGATATGATCGTAATCTGTCAATTGGTTTCTCTCTCTAACATTGTGTCTCTGTGCCTCGCTCAGTAGCCCCCTCGATATGTAGACTTCTCGCGCGCACACAACTCTAGTGATGATGACGCTGAACCCAGTGTGCCTCATTTTTACCGGCCTCATGTGATAGTTTTCACCCTGTTTTTTATTAATTAACAAGGCAACCTTTTCTTTGTTACTACTAGTGAATCTGAAATCATTCAGGGCAGACTTAAAATATATCACTTCAACCCAATTATCGCAGTAACTATTTTAAAAGAAACTAGCTAGATGTCCGTGCGTTGCACGGAACATCAAGATGCATTTGTATGAGTAGTTTATCTTGTGAGAGAAAAGGATGAACGAGGGAAGGCCGTATTTGCGAACGTGGAGAGGGATGTGGGTATAGTTTTGCAAAATTGCCATAGTTTTCTTCCTATCCGTTAGATATAAATCCGACGGCCTATATTGCAGGATGGCACGCACACCATCATCACCAACTCTGTTTTCTACTCCCTCCGTTCCTAAATATTTGTCTTTTTAGAGATTTCAACAAGTGACTAGATATGGAGCAAAATGAGTGAATCTACACTCTAAAATATGTCTACATACACATCCGTATGTGGTAGTCCATTTGAAATCTGAAAAAGACAAATATTTAGGAATGGATGGAGTATAAGAGTAGACATGGAGATATATCTCCAGCATGGTCTACAACAAAAATGTGCTGGACTGGTTAGCGCCGGATGCTCGCAACGCGATGACATGAGTTCAAATTCTGTCTTTAACTTTAGATTTTTATATTACATATTACTTATTTAATATATACTTCTTTCGCTATTGTACTGACAGTGGAACCCACAGAGTACTTAGAATACAAGATTAAGGATGGACTTGTTTCTGTTTAACTTTCTGTACGAAGCTGTAGCCACCCTGCAAGTCACGTGTACACTGTACATGCAATTAACTTTTTATAGAGGGACAATGATACACGCAATTAACTCAAATGGATTGGATGTCACTTTATTATTTCCAGCATAAGAGCATCTCCAATGGCAGCCGGCAAATTTCGTCCCGCTTCCTTCCACGGAGGACGACATCAAACGCCAGCGGCATACATTTTCACAACTCTAACCAACCAGATGAAATTCGTGCAAACACGAACTGATTTCATATAAGCATGAAGGATTTCGTATAAAAAAGCCGGATCTTCATATAAACATGATGGATTTCATTACATTTACATGAACTAAAGGGTGCCAATCCGGCTCTCTTGGTATAATTAATACTCCCTCCGTCCGGAAATACTTGTCCTAGAAATGGATGTATCTAGACTTATTTTAGTTATACATACATACAATTTATCCATTCTTAGAACAAAAATTTCCCGCCAGCTGGAGAGGGAGTACATAATCTAAATGGCCGCCCGCGGATCCCTTTGTCTTCCTCATGTCCGGCAGACACTTTGCGGGGTCGACGAAGGTCCTCGGAAGAGACGAAGAAGCAAAGAAACCACCTGAATGCGCAGTCGTCGCCTCGGCGGTGGCCTTCATGGGACCCTAGTGGCGGCGGCCTCCCGTGTTCTACTTCTCCTCGATGATGGCGGCGGACACGGAGAAGTTGGCCACCGACTCGTCGCTGTCCACGCACCCGGCTTCTGTCTCTGCCTGCATGGCGCTGCCGCAGGCACGGGAGGCGCGCCAACAGACACAGGAGGCGCGGTACGACGCGGCAGCGATGACGCCCGTACCGGTGTGCTCGCCGCCGTGCCGGCGTGGAGCAACTCGCCATTCCTCATCGAGCTGAACTGGAGCGGCGAGTTGCTGAACCACGCGCCTGCTTGGGGCGGCAACTGGCTCCCTCGGGCCAAGCGAGGTTGGTAAAGCACCGAACGGCCTCGCCCGTATCCGGAGGGCTCGACGGGCCACCCAGCCGGGTAATATGCCGGAGAACGGCTCCTTGGAAGCCATCGGAAGAGTGGAGAAAATGGTGAAGGAGGAGATGGGGGAGCGGCGGTGGGGTGCGATTCTTGCCCGCTGTTTGTCTGGCCTCGTGTAAATAGAGGGCGGACGGTAGGAGCTTGGCCGGCGTCTGGCCTCGTTTAAACTGAGGGCGGACGGGAGGAGCTCGGCCGGTGTTGCGTTTAATTCCGGCCCGCTCATGAATGGACGTGTGGCCGGAGTAGGTTTCTCGGTTTGCATGCGGGTTTAACGGAGGGGTTTGATGGAGGCGAGGAGGCGTGTTCAGCCAGGCGTGCAGCGGGGGCGCAGTACTATTCGATATGACAGTGGGCGACGCAGTTCCCGATACGGCTTTAATGCAAACAAGGGAGGGAGTAGAGGTTCCCGAAATGTTGAACGGCCAATGCATCCTCCGTCAATTAATGCATGAGGGAAGTGATGGGAGGAGGACCGGGAAAAGAGGCTGCACGATGTGAATGCAACGCAGTTTGCCCTCATATAAAGGGCCCCTCCATTCCAATGCATCTACCACATCGTACGCACCTAAGCATTTGCCTAAGCACCTACACTAAGCGCAAAAGAGCTCACTCCAGACCCATGGCGGCGATGCGCGCGAGCGGCCAGCGGTTGTGCCAGATGGTCCACGACGTCGGCCTACGGCATGGCGCCGAGGATTGTCTCCAGACGGTGTTGGAGACCGGCTGGTGGATGGCTGCCGTCGACGCCAACTACGACTCTCAGTTGGACCAGATGATCGTTGCCACCACCAACAAGTTCACCGTCCTGAAGAAGCTCGCGGACGACATCGCCGTACTCCTCCAGCCCGCGCGCCCGGGCTCCTCATTGCCTGCCACCCTAATCGGCCTCCATGGACGGAACCTCTTTCAAGCACTGGTGGCCCTGCGACTACCCGCCGACGCCACGAAGAATGTCCACCTGGAGGTCACGCTCGCCGCGAGGCGCCTCGCCCTGCAAGAATTCGTCGACCTACACATCCACATGTATGAGCAAATCATGTACATAGGTATCTACAAGGCTAGTGAGGACGCTACGACGTTGTCCTTCCTCAACCGATTGGAAGCCTTGGATGCCTTTGCAGAGAAGCACCTCGACCTCGCCACAAAAGCCGCCGCTCCTTAGCCGCCGGTCGGCGGCCCGGCGCACTAAGTTGAGGAGGAGGAGGTCGTACGTTGATGGATGCATCTTTCTTCTTGCCTTCTGTAACCACCACTACGATCGCATCATCATCGTGGCCTTAATTCTTATTGTGCTGTTGCATTCTCGTTCCAGTCAATACCGACATGTGCGATCCCTTTGCTTAATTATATGCATCACTGTAACTAGTACTCCATCCGTCAATTTATAAGTCGTGCTTACCTTTTCCATCAACTTCGTGCAACGCGCGGGCATCTTGCTAGAAACACTAGAACATGTCGGACCGCGTGTGACCAAACTGACGATGCGCCAACCTAGCTACTACGTACCCTGCTTATCTGGCGGAAATAGCCCCGCCCTAGAGTTTCCAATCATTATTTCTATCTATCGATCGTGCCAAGGAGCAGAACCAAAATGTTACAATTTATACATGTTTCTCTACTCCTACTCCTATAAAAGACTCAGTTGGTGATGGTGGTGTGTCTGCCATCCGTCGTTTCTGACCATTAGATCTGCATCTAACGGCTGTGAGGTAAGTTGTGGCATTTTTGCAACAATAGCCCACTTCCCTGCTCCAATTTGCAGAAAACCCCTTATTATCTTGAAAGCAACCACATCCCTCCCTCACCTCATCAAAACATCCCGAGAAATATATTTTGAGTGAAAAGTACTCCCTCCGTTACTAAATATTTTTCTTTCTAAAAATTTCAATAAGTGACTACATACGGAGCAAAATGAGTGAATCTACACTTCAAAATATGTCTATATAATCCGTATGTGATAGTCCATTTGAAATCTCTAAAAAGTCAAATATTTAGGAACGGAGGGAGTAATATATTAGGAGTATATCAAAACAAGAGTGATTTCTTTCGAGTTTGTGAACAAGTACTACTATTCTACTACTTTGGATCCGTCGCAACGCACGGGCACATTGCTAGTAAAAGGAAAAGGCCTGCCGCGTTCGCGTCGCACTCCCCACATACACGCCCGGGAATCGGGAGTACTCCACATCCCGTCCGGCACGACACGTAGCTTAGGGAAGGCGTGTTGCCTAGCATTTTCACTTTCATGTGGGACCGCCGTTGAGCAACCGACTATTGGCAAACCGCACCCCGCCCGCCGCCGGGTTGGAAAATAGAAACGAGGGGAAGATCTAGCTGTAGCACGGAAGCCAAGAAATTTGGTGTCAGATGGGGACGTTGATAGAGTAGGAGCATTCCGTACTACTCTACTCCTACTAGTACCAAGTTTGTACTGTACAACTAGTACTACCACTATACAACTAGTAGGTACGTGCACGGCACAGCATCGTAGGAACAAAAAATGGGAAGATGTTGTTTTGGGTGATTTATCTTTTTTTTTCTGTCAACGTAGTATGAATAATATGATGTGGGGGCACCCATGAAGCTTATGTGGCTTGGTTGCATGGCTACGAAAGGTTAGAGAAAAATAAATAGATAATGTATTTAGAGTGCACTCCACTAAACAGATATACTTTGGATCCATTGGAACGGGCCGGCCATCTATATCTATACCCCCTATATAGTGTGTGAATAACTTTGAAAGTTGGTCGTTGGATGAAGCCAATCCGACGGTACAAAGATGGCAAATCCGAGCACTACTGGCCGTTGGATATCATCTACATTCCACCAGATTCTGCCACATGTAGAATCTAGAAGACTCCATGGTTGAACTTCATTTATGACTAACTTTGCCACAACTAAGCATAGGCAAAGTGTGTCTGCCACAAAAAATGTGGCTAACAAAATGGCCACCACAAGTGTGGCAAGATTTGGCAAGAAGTTGAGTCTATGACATGTGGACCATGTAGCTAGAAAAGTGTGGCAAGCCACAAGTGTAGCAATGAACCAAACACATGCCTGGTGTGTTTGGTAGGGTGTATGAAGGGTGCATGATCCCAAGAGTTCCCTTCTCGACCCATTTTTGGGTGTTTGGTAGAGTGTATGGAGGGTGCATGAGTCCACACTAGATTAGCACAAATACACTAGAAGCATGCATGAAGAGAGCATACATGAAGAGGGGTGTTGATTTGAGCATGCATGAAGAGGGAACAACTATGCTGAGACGAGAACGCAACCAAACACACTTGTGGCACGCCTAAGCTTAGGCGTGGCAACCTTAGGCTGCAAACCAAACCATAACTTTGAAAGTTGGTCGTTGGATGAAGCCAATCCGATAGTACAAAGATGGCAAATCCGAGCACTACTGGCCATTGGATACCATCTACATTCCACCAGATTCTGACACGTGTAGAATCTAGAAGACTCCATGGTTGAACTTCATTCATGACTAACTTTGCCACAACTAAGCTTAGGCAAAGTGTGTCTGCCACAAAAAATGTGGCTAACAAAATGGCCACCACAAATGTGGCAAGATTTGGCAAGAAGTTGAGTCTATGACATGTGGACCATGTAGCTAGAAAAGTGTGGCAAGCCACAAGTGTAGCAATGAACCAAACACATGCCGGCACGCCTAAGCTTAGACGTGGCAACCTTAGGCTGCAAACCAAACCATAACTTTGAAAGTTGGTCGATGGATGAAGCTAATCCAACGGTACAAAGATGGCAAATCCGAGCACTACTGGTCGTTGGATATCATCTACATTCCACCAGATTTTGCCACATGTAGAATCTAGAAGACTCCACATGTAGAAGCATAATGCACAAACCACCAGAATCTCATGCGTGCAATCCACGTGTACCTTACTAGTAGTTGGTAGTAGTAAGAAATAAATTCCAGGTTTGGCACGAGCTCGTACTGCGGGAGCACCACAAGGCCTGCCGCAGGAGTTACATTTCCCTCTCGGGGCCCACGGGACCGAACTTCAGTGGCTTAGTGCCCGGCCTATGAGTCAATGACATGCGGACCTTAAATGCGGCTGGCCCACATGTCATTCTCATGGTGGTGGTGTGGTTCGCGACTCAGTCGTTCGAGATGAACCGGCTGGTGCTGGCGTGGCCGTGGCGAGGGTGCCACAGCTGGGCGTCGAGGCGTTACGAGGCGTAGATTGCCACACCGGCGGGTACTACCTGTAGTACAGAAGTACTCCAGCTGAGGATTGATGCCCGGGACGAAATGTGTCACAACCGCTGGATGAAAATTCGATGGTGCAGGACGTGTGGTGTCATGGGTTCGTGTGGCGTCGTGGGAATTGCGTGTGGCTGTGGTAGAAACTTGATGCTCGCCGCATTTAAGGTGGCCCACATGTCATGCACACAAAGGCAGAGGGGCGGTGCGACCGAGAGGGGTGAGGCGCACGTCGGGGGACCTGGTGCCGTGGGTTGGAGCGGCGTCGTGGGAATGTGTGGATGAAGATTCGATGGTGCGGGACGTGTGGATGAAACGTGATGGTCGCCGTAGTTGAACTTCCATGGACAAGCTGTCATGTCTATGGACACATGCATTGCATACCGATCACTGGAAGGAGTAGTAGAGAAAGCTAGGCGGATAAATAGTTCCTTATAGTCAAGCGGACCCACGCTACTACTTGTTCCAAAGACATGCACACCATCGAAATAGTCCATCTATATCAATATACATAGAGAGGGAATATTTTTTTACAAGAGAGAAATAGTTCATCCATCCATAATGCCCTGCTGCTGGTGCAGTATCTTCTTCTTCTTCTTCTTCTTCTTCTTCTTCTTCTTGTTCTCATTTTCTGTGGGAGACGGCTTCGCAACAAGCTCTCTGGACCTTGCAGCTATCTCGAAACTCACACGGGCATCGAGGGCAGCATATTTTATCCGCTCGTACGTCAAGGGATAATTCTCCCATCCAGACGACCTTAATGCCAGCGTCTCGTCACCCTTTTGAAGATTGTTCCTAGCACAAAATTTGCTACGTCGAATAGGGATGGTGTCGGTTTATCACAATCTTCTACATGAATTTTTATTCTGGTTTGTAGGTCAGCGATGCTTTTCAAATCAAGGCTGTACGGCTCCAACTTCTGTTTGTCCCCTGCGATGGCTGCCCCACAGAAGTATATGTCCTCCCGAGACAAGAAATCGTGAAGCTCACCTTGTATGGAGGGCGCGTGTATGATGTGGTACACCAAAACATCATCTTCGTGGCACAGCTGAAGGACAGCGGCGCGTTGGATCTTCCCAGTGGCACGCTCCGTGTACTCTGTGTCGAGACCGATGACATTCATCTCCACCTTTTGGAGGGGGTTGGATACATTGTTGATCCACTTCCGAACAACCCTTGGGTGGTCGGTGACTGTGGAAACTATGCTCAACGAGCCTTCGACGAGGACATGTTGGACGCTAAAAACCTGCATCTCGATCTCTTTCGCCATTTGGAACCGCTGGACCGGAGGGCTATGGTTTGGAGAATTAGGATTAGATGGCTAGTCTAACTGAAGAAGATGATTATTTATAGGGGCTTCAGAATTACTCCAGGAGGATGTGAAGAGGTTAAAACAATGTGAATGCAGTGTGGTTTGGATGCAAATGAAGATCAAGGAGTAGTGAAAAAGCCGAGGAAAATCGGTTCCCGATGGAGAAGTAAATGGGAGAAGTTATGTGCATGCATGAGGAGAGGTGCGGTGGTTTGCCTGCTGCATGCAATGGATTGGACGGGCTCTTCGGTTGCCTTTTCTCTCTCCCACGCGCACAGAGTGGCCCACTTGCATGCTGCAGTTTATCGGCTGGAGTCTGGCTGCAGCTGCTCATGCGTACGCTAATTAATGCTGTGAATACGGGGCATGGAGGGAAATGGGCGCATGCAAAAGGGATATACGCAGACTAATTAGAAAAATACTAAAAAAAGTTATGCGCAGACAAAAGAGGACTGGAGGGAGTACTACTCATGTTCCTACTACGGTTAAGGAATATGCGGTTATCCTCAAAAAAGAAAAGTCCTTCTTCGCGCTTCCGCATGCACGAGAATTTGGTTCTGCTCGCAATATGGATGATAGCTGGAGGATGAAGTGAACCCAGAGGCATGCTAGCACGGGAGTGTACTCATGTTCCTACTACTCCTACTACTAGTAGTAGTACAACTATGGTACACTTGATGGTCAAAATACTATTATTCATACGGTCCTCACTGTGAAGTGACAACACCCTGCACCCGAGGTGACACCAGTCCAGGCGGCGTGTCCGGGTTACCAAAGTCAGCCTCACCTTGTGCACTGTGCAGTCACTGTCACCGCCGCTGTATAGCATGCCTCGCCTCATCTCCCTCTACGCTAGCACCACTTCATCTCCATCTCCGTCTCGCCGGAGATCCTGAGGTCACTCTTCATTATCTCATTGTGCCCCCGCATACCCTCGCCTCGCTCGCCTCCCCCAGTACCACTATTCCCTCGCTAGCCGCTCCAGCACCGACAACCTTCTCCCCCGTAAATCAAGCCCCCCAAAACCCCACCTTCCAAACTCCACCATGGCCGAACGCTAACCGCGCAAGATCCATATGAGCCACGATTGGAGCAATCTCCCCAGTGACGTCCTCGACCTCTGTTGATCGTGTATGGATATGTTGAGCACCCTGCGGCTGGCTGCATGCTCAAGGGGCATGCACACGGCCATCATCGAAGCGAGGCCAAAGCTTTTCAAGACACCCTCTTGCTGCTATCTGGTCTTGCGAGATTGGCTCACCATGATACGGAGGCGTACATGATGCCCCTCGACTTCAATCCGATCTCCATTAGCCGAAACTTCTTTGCAGGTATGTAGTGGGTCGCCGTACATCATTTCCCTCGACTTCGATCCAATCACCATCGCCCGAAACTTCTTGGCAGGTATGTACTGGGTCGGCATGAACTCCCACTAGATGGCTGCCTTCAGAGAAGACGGTAAAAAGTTGGTGCTCGTGAACTTCCGGACTGTTGGAAATATGCCCTAGAGGCAATAATAAAATGGTTATTATTATATTTCCTTGTTCATGATAATTGTCTATTGTTCATGCTATAATTGTGTTATCCGGAAATCGTAATACATGTGTGAACACATAGACCATAACATGTCCCTAGTGAGCCTCTAGTTGACTAGCTCGTTGATCAATAGATGGTTACGGTTTCCTAACCATGGACATTGGATGTCATTGATAACGGGATCACATCATTAGGAGAATGATGTGATGGACAAGACCCAATCCTAAGCATAGCACTAGATCGTGTAGTTCGTTTGCTGAAGCTTTTCTAATGTCAAGTATCATTTCCTTAGACCATGAGATCGTGCAACTCCCGGATACCATAGGAATGCTTTGGGTGTACCAAACGTCACAACGTAACTGGGTGGCTATAAAGGTGCACTACAGGTATCTCCGAAAGTGTCTGTTGGGTTGGCTCGGATCGAGACTGGGATTTGTCACTCCGTATGACGGAGAGGTATCTCTGGGCCCACTCGGTATTGCATCATCATAATGAGCTCAATGTGACTAAGTAGTTAGTCGCGGGATCATGCATTACGGAACGAGTAAAGTGACTTGCCGGTAACGAGATTGAACGAGGTATTGGGATACCGACGATCGAATCTCGGGCAAGTAACGTACCGATTGACAAAGGGAATTGTATACGGGATTGCTTGAATCCTCGACATCGTGGTTCATCCGATGAGATCATCGTGGAACATGTGGGAGCCAACATGGGTATCCAGATCCCGCTGTTGGTTATTGGCTAGAGAGGTGTCTCGGTCATGTCTGCATGATTCCCGAACCCGTAGGGTCTACACACTTAAGGTTCGATGACGCTAGGGTTATAAGGAAGGTTTGTATGTGATTACCGAATGTTGTTCAGAGTCCCGAATGAGATCCCGGACGTCACGAGGAGTTCCGGAATGGTCCGGAGGTAAAGATTTATATATGGGAAGTCACCATACGGTCACCGGAAATATTCGGGGGTATACCGGTATTGTACCGGGACCACCGGAGGGGTTCCGGGGGTCCACCGGGAGGGTCCACCTGCCCCGGAGGGCCTTATGGGCTGTAGGTGGAAGGGAACCAGCCCTTAGTCAGCTGGGCGCCAACCCCCCTTAGGGCCCATGCGCCTAGGGTTTGGGGGAAACCCTAAAGGGGGGCGCCCCCCTTGCTTGGGGGGCAAGCCACCTCCCCCTTGGCCGCCGCCCCCCTCTAGATCCCATCTAGAGGGGCCGGCCCCCTTCCCCCTTCTCCCTATAAATAGAGGGGTGAGGGGAGGGCTGGAGGACAACATCCAAGGCGCAGCCCCTGCCCTCCCCAACACCTCTCCTCCTCCGCGTGTGCTTGGCGAAGCCCTGCCGGAGAACTGTCACTCCACCACCACCACGCCGTCGTGCTGCTGTTGGAGCCTTCTTCCTCAACCTCTCCCTCCTCCTTGCTGGATCAAGGCGTGGGAGACGTCACCGCTCCGTACGTGTGTTGAACGCGGAGGTGCCGTCCGTTCGGCGCTTGGATCATCGGTGATTTGGATAACGACGAGTACGACTCCATCAACCCCGTTCTCTTGAACGCTTCCGCTCGCGATCTACAAGGGTATGTAGATGCACTCCTCCCCTCTCGTTGCTAGTAAACTCCATAGATTGATCTTGGTGATGCGTAGAAAATTTTAATTTCTGCTACGATCCCCAACAGTGGCATCATGAGCTAGGTCTATGCGTAGTTTCTATGCACGAGTAGAACACAAGTTGTTGTGGGCGTTGATTTTGTCAATTTACTTGCCGTTACTAGTCTTATCTTGATTCGGCGGCATCGTGGGATGAAGCGGCCCGTACCGACCTTACACGTACGCTTACGTGAGACAGGTTCCACCGACTGACAGGCACTAGTTGCATAAGGTGGCTAGCGGGTGTCTGTCTCTCCCACTTTAGTCGGATCGGATTCGATGAAAAGGGTCCTTATGAAGGGTAAATAGAAATTGGCATATCACGTTGTGGTTTTGGCGTAGGTAAGAATCGTTCTTGCTAGAAACCTATAGCAGCCACGTAAAAGTTTGCAACAACAATTAGAGGACGTCTAACTTGTTTTTGCAGCAAGTGTCATGTGATGTGATATGGCCAGAAGGATGTGATGAATGATATATGTGATGTATGAGATTGATCATGTCCTTGTAATAGGAATCACGACTTGCATGTCGATGAGTATGACAACCGGCAGGAGCCTAGGAGTTGTCTTAATTTATTTATGACCTACGTGTCAACTGAAACGTCATGTAATTACTTTACTTTATTGCTAACCGTTAGCCATAGTAGTAGAAGTAATAATTGGCGAGACAACTTCATGAAGACACGATGATGGAGATCATGGTGTCATGCCGGTGATGATGATGAACATGGCGCCCCGAAGATGGAGATCAAACAGAGCAAAATGATATTGGCCATATCATGTCACTATTTGATTGCATGTGATGTTTATCATGTTTTACATCTTATTTGCTTAGAACGACGGTAGCATAAATAAGATGATCCCTCGCTAAAATTTCAAGAAAGTGATCCCCCTAACTGTGCACCGTTGCGAAGGTTCGTTGTTCCGAAGCACCACGTGATGATCGGGTGTGATAGGTTCTAACGTTTGCATACAACGGGTGTAAGCCAGATTTACACACGCAATACACTTAGGTTGACTTGATGAGCCTAGCATGTACAGACATGGCCTCGGAACACTAGAGACCGAAAGGTCGAACATGAGTCGTATAGCAGATACGATCAACATGAAGATGTTCACCGATGATGACTAGTCCGTCTCACGTGATGATCGGACACGGCCTAGTTGACTCGGATCATGTATCACTTAGATGACTAGAGGGATGTCTGTCTGAGTGGGAGTTCGTTAATAATTTGATTAGATGAACTTAATTATCATGAACTTAGTCTAAAAACCTTTACAATATGTCTTGTAGATCAAATGGCCCACGCTAATGTTGCCCTCAACTTCAACGCGTTCCTAGAGAAAACCAAGCTAAAAGACGATGGTAGCAACTACACGGACTGGGTCCGTAACCTGAGGATTATCCTCATAGCTGCCAAGAAAGCATATGTCCTTGAAGCACCACTAGGTGATGCACCTGTTTCCCAGCAACTCAAGACGTTCTGAACGTCTGGCAGTCACGTAGTGATGATTACTCCCTGGTTCAGTGCGGCATGCTTTACAGCTTAGAAACGGGGCTCCAAAAGCGTTTTGAGCAGCACGGAGCATATGAGATGTTCCAAGAGCTGAAAATGGTTTTCCAAGCTCATGCCTGGGTCGAGAGATATGAAGTTTCCGACAAGTTCTACAGTTGTAAGATGGAGGAGAATAGTTCCGTCAGCGAACACATACTCAAAATGTCTGGGTTGCACAACCGCTTGTCTCAGCTGGGAGTTAATCTCCCGGATGACGCGGTCGTTGACAGAATCCTTCAGTCGCTCCCACCTAGCTACAAGAGCTTTGTGATGAACTTCAATATGCAGGGGATGGAAAAGACCATTCCTGAGATATATTCAATGCTGAAATCAGCGGAGGTGGAGATCAAAAAGGAACATCAAGTGTTGATGGTGATTAAAACCACTAAGTTCAAGAAAGGCAAGGGTAAGAAGAACTTCAAGAAAGACGGCAAGGGAGTTGCCGCGCCCGGTAAGCAAGCTGCCGGGAAGAAGAGAAAGAATGGACCCAAGCCTGAGACTGAGTGCTTTTATTGCAAGGGAAACGGTCACTGGAAGCGGAACTGCCCCAAGTACTTAGCGGATAAGAAGGCCGGCAATACCAAAGGTATATGTGATATACATGTTATAGATGTGTACCTAACCAGCGCTCGTAGTAGCTCCTGGGTATTTGATACCGGTGCGGTTGCTCATATTTGTAACTCAAAGCAGGAGCTGCGGAATAAGCGGAGACTGGCGAAGGACGAGGTGACGATGCGCGTCGGGAATGGTTCCAAGGTCGATGTGATCGCCGTCGGCACGCTACCTCTACATTTACCTACGGGACTAGTTTTAAACCTCAATAATTGTTATTTAGTGCCAGCTTTGAGCATGAACATTGTATCTGGATCTCGTTTAATGCGAGATGGCTACTCATTTAAACCTGAGAATAATGGTTGTTCTATTTATATGAGAGATATGTTTTATGGTCATGCCCCGCTGGTCAATGGTTTATTCTTAATGAATCTCGATCGTGATGTTACACATATTCATAGTGTGAATGCCAAGAAATGTAAGGTTAATAATGATAGTCCCACATACTTGTGGCACTGCCGCCTTGGTCACATTGGTGTCAAACGCATGAAGAAACTCCATGCAGATGGACTTTTGGAGTCTCTTGATTATGAATCATTTGACACGTGCGAACCATGCCTCATGGCAAAATGACCAAGACTCCGTTCTCCGGAACAGTGGAGCGAGCAACCAACTTATTGGAAATCATACATACTGATGTGTGCGGTCCAATGAGCGTTGAGGCTCGCGGTGGCTATCGTTATGTTCTCACCCTCACTGATGACTTGAGTAGATATGGGTATGTCTACTTAATGAAACACAAGTCTGAGACCTTTGAAAAGTTCAAGGAATTTTAGAGTGAGGTTGAGAATCAACGTGACAGGAAAATAAAGTTCTTACGATCAGATCGTGGAGGGGAATATTTGAGTCACGAATTTGGCACACACTTAAGGAAATGTGGAATTGTTTCACAACTCACGCCGCCTGGAACACCTCAGCGTAATGGTGTGTCCGAACGTCTTAATCGCACTCTATTGGATATGGTGCGATCTATGATGTCTCTTACCGATCTACCGCTATCATTCTGGGGTTATGCTTTAGAGACTGCCGCATTCACTTTAAATAGGGCTCCGTCGAAATCCGTTGAGACGACACCGTATGAATTATGGTTTGGAAAGAAACCTAAGCTGTTGTTTCTTAAAGTTTGGGGATGCGATGCTTATGTCAAGAAACTTCAACCTGAAAAGCTCGAACCCAAGTCGGAAAAATGCGTCTTCATAGGATACCCCAAGGAAACCATTGGGTATACCTTCTACCTCAGATCCGAAGGCAAGATCTTCATTGCCAAGAACGGGTCCTTTCTGGAGAAAGAGTTTCTCTCGAAAGAAGTAAGTGGGAGGAAAATGGAACTTGATGAGATGACCCCTCTCGAACCGGAAAGTAGCGCAGCACAAGAAAATGTTTCTGTGGTGCCTGCACCGACTAGAGAGGAAGTTAATGATGACGATCATGATCAAGTTACCGCTGAACTTCGTAGGTCCACAAGGACACGTTCCGCACCAGAGTGGTACGGCAACCCTGTCCTGGAAATCATGTTGTTGGACAACGGTGAACCTTCGAACTATGAAGAAGCAATGGCGGGTCCAGATTCCAACAAATGGCTTGAAGCCATGCAATCCGAGATAGGATCCATGTATGAAAACAAAGTGTGGACTTTGACAGACTTGCCCAATGATCGGCGAGCGATAGAAAATAAATGGATCTTTAAGAAGAAGACGGACGCGGATGGAAATGTTACCATCTATAAAGCTCGACTTGTCGCTAAGGGTTATCGACAAGTTCAAGGAGTTGACTACGATGAGACCTTCTCACCCGTAGCGAAGCTGAAGTCCGTCCGAATCATGTTAGCAATTGCCGCATTCTACGATTATGAAATATGGCAAATGGACGTCAAAACGGCATTCCTTAACGGCTTCCTTAAGGAAGAATTGTATATGATGCAGCCGGAAGGTTTTGTCGATCCTAAGAATGCTGACAAAGTATGCAAGCTCCAGCGCTCAATCTATGGGCTGGTGCAGGCATCTCGGAGTTGGAACATTCGCTTTGATGAGATGATCAAAGCGTTTGGGTTTACACAGACTTATGGAGAAGCCTGTGTTTACAAGAAAGTGAGTGGGAGCTCTGTAGCATTTCTCATATTATATGTGGATGACATACTATTGATGGGAAATGATATAGAATTCTTGGAAAGTATAAAGGCCTACTTGAATAAGTGTTTTTCAATGAAGGACCTTGGAGAAGCTGCTTACATATTAGGCATCAAGATCTATAGAGATAGATCAAGACGCCTCATAGGTCTTTCACAAAGCACATACCTTGACAAGATATTGAAGAAGTTCAATATGGATCAGTCCAAGAAGGGGTTCTTGCCTGTATTGCAAGGTGTGAGATTGAGCACGGCTCAATGCCCGACCACGGCAGAAGATAGAGAAAAGATGAGTGTCGTCCCCTATGCCTCGGTCATAGGGTCTATTATGTATGCCATGCTGTGTACCAGACCTGATGTAAACCTTGCTGTATGTTTGGTAGGAAGGTACCAAAGTAATCCCGGCATGGAACAATGGACAGCGGTCAAGAACATCCTGAAGTACCTGAAAAGGACTAAGGATATGTTTCTCGTTTATGGAGGTGACAAAGAGCTCGTCGTAAAGGGTTACGTCGATGCTAGCTTCGACACAGATCTGGATGACTCTAAGTCACAAACCGGATACGTGTATATTTTGAATGGTGGGGCAGTCGGCTGGTGCAGTTGCAAGCAAAGCGTCGTGGCGGGATCTACATGTGAAGCGGAGTACATGGCAGCCTCGGAGGCAGCACATGAAGCAATTTGGATGAAGGAGTTCATTGCCGACCTAGGAGTTATTCCCAATGCATCGGGGCCGATGACTCTCTTCTGTGACAACACTGGAGCCATTGCCCTTGCCAAGGAGCCCAGGTTTCACAAGAAGACCAGGCACATCAAGCGTCGCTTCAACTCCATTCGTGAAAATGTTCAAAACGGAGACATAGATATTTGTAAAGTACATACGGATTTGAATGTCGCAGATCCGTTGACTAAACCTCTTCCACGGGCAAAACATGATCAACACCAGAACTCTATGGGTGTACGATTCATCACAATGTAACTAGATTATTGACTCTAGTGCAAGTGGGAGACTGTTGGAAATATGCCCTAGAGGCAATAATAAAATGGTTATTATTATATTTCCTTGTTCATGATAATTGTCTATTGTTCATGCTATAATTGTGTTATCCGGAAATCGTAATACATGTGTGAACACATAGACCATAACATGTCCCTAGTGAGCCTCTAGTTGACTAGCTCGTTGATCAATAGATGGTTACGGTTTCCTGACCATGGACATTGGATGTCATTGATAATAGGATCACATCATTAGGAGAATGATGTGATGGACAAGACCCAATCCTAAGCATAGCACTAGATCATGTAGTTCGTTTGCTGAAACTTTTCTAATGTCAAGTATCATTCCCTTAGACCATGAGATCGTGCAACTCCCGGATACCGTAGGAATGCTTTGGGTGTACCAAACGTCACAACGTAACTGGGTGGCTATAAAGGTGCACTACAGGTATATCCGAAAGTGTCTGTTGGGTTGGCTCGGATCGAGACTGGGATTTGTCACTCCGTATGACGGAGAGGTATCTCTGGGCCCACTCGGTATTGCATCATCATAATGAGCTCAATGTGACTAAGTAGTTAGTCACGGGATCATGCATTACGGAATGAGTAAAGCGACTTGCCGGTAACGAGATTGAATGAGGTATTGAGATACCGACGATCGAATCTCGGGCAAGTAACGTACCGATTGACAAAGGGAATTGTATACGGGATTGCTTGAATCCTCGACATCGTGGTTCATCTGATGAGATCATCGTGGAACATGTGGGAGCCAACATGGGTATCTAGATCCCACCTGTTGGTTATTGGCTAGAGAGGTGTCTCGATCATGTCTGCATGATTCCCGAACCCGTAGGGTCTACACACTTAAGGTTCGATGACGCTAGGGTTATAAGGAAGGTTTGTATGTGATTACCGAATGTTGTTCGGAGTCCCGGATGAGATCCCGGACATCACGAGGAGTTCCGGAATGGTCCAGAGGTAAAGATTTATATATGGGAAGTCACCATACGGTCACCGAAAATATTCGGGGGTATACCGGTATTGTACCGGGACCACCGGAGGGGTTTCGAGGGTCCACCAGGAGGGTCCACCTGCCCCGGAGGGCCTTATGGGCCATAGGTGGAAGGGAACCAGCCCTTAGTCGGCTGGGCGCCAACCCCCCCTAGGGCCCATGCGCCTAGGGTTTGGGGGAAACCCTAAAGGGGGGCGCCCCCCTTGCTTGGGGGGCAAGCCACCTCCCCCTTGGCCGCCCCCCCTCTAGATCCCATCTAGAGGGGCCGGCCCCCTTCCCTCTTCTCCCTATAAATAGAGGGGTGAGGGGAGGGCTGGAGGACAACATCCAAGGCGCAGCCCCTCCCCTCCCCAACACCTCTCCTCCTCCGCGTGTGCTTGGCGAAGCCCTGCCGGAGAACTGTCACTCCACCACCACCACGCTGTCGTGCTGCTGTTGGAGCCTTCTTCCTCAACCTCTCCCTCCTCCTTGCTGGATCAAGGCGTGGGAGACGTCACCGCTCCGTACGTGTGTTGAACGCGGAGGTGCCGTCCGTTCGGCGCTTGGATCATCGGTGATTTGGATCACGACGAGTACGACTCCATCAACCCCGTTCTCTTGAACGCTTCCACTCGCGATCTACAAGGGTATGTAGATGCACTCCTCCCCTCTTGTTGCTAGTAAACTCCATAGATTGATCTTGGTGATGCGTAGAAAATTTTAATTTCTGCTACGATCCCCAACACGGACCTCCCATGAGATTATCCTTCCTCTGTTGGATTATATAGAGTTTTACCATCGCGGTCCTAGTCATCTAGATTACCACGTCAGTTGGACGGACCTTGTTTTGCAAAAGATTGTAATCTGCCAAGTGCCCACACGACATGCGAATTACGCAGACTTCAAGCTAATTGCCTTGTTCGACCGCAGACTCGCCTATCTTTACGCTGGTGCCTTCTGGAGACAACTCAGCTCGCAGTGGATCATCGTCAAAGCCGATACACACTTCTGTGATGCTATTGAACACAATGGCATCATCTACGCGATCGACAAAGCAGATGGCACAATGTATTGCTGGGACGGCGCGTGTAAGTTGTTTCCGTCTCATGTTAATGATGACGCCATGACACTGTTTGAACTTTTTGTGATGATTGGCATATCCCTGTTTGAGGAGAATTTGAGTAGAACTATGGCAACGTATTAGAGACGCCGTAAATCAGCTATATTTGGAATGAGTTAATTCATGCGATTGTGATCATGTCACAGCCAATTTGTACCCCTGAATAATCAAACGGTGAGGAATATATGGATATTCTCCTTATTTTACAGTAATCTATATACTACTACTAAATATGAGTGTGTATCAATGGCCATGTTAGTTTCCTCATTTTCATGATGTAGAAACATGCACCACACTGTTGGTTTCATCTAACCATACATTAGGGAAGTAAATGTGCATATGGGGAACTCTATATTTGGAAGTAGTGAAATCCTGTATTCGCCCTTCAGCAATCAATGGCTAGAATAATATCCTCACAAAATTTTTGCCCACAGAACACGAGTATATAACAATGCATGGTCTGTTAGTTACCTTGAAGAATTTGTTTGTGAGGACAGAACATGATTCCATAACATGCATGACATGGTAGTTTCCTGTGAAGAATCGATTGCGAGATAACATGAGTATAACCGTGCATGGCACTTCTATATTTTCGAACCCAGTATACATTTCCCTGTATTTTCCTCCCAGTTCCAACATGGACATATCAATGTTGTTTCTTGCATTATCCTACTCATACTCTGAACAATGCTGATCTTACATTAACAATGCCTGTCCTTTTTGATATGATGCAGTGTCCCGACAGTTACTACCCTTTGTAATCACACCACCTTTGCCAAAAACAGGGAAGCACAACTGGTTCCTCGCTCGATCAGACGACGGCAAAAGACTGATGATCATTCGGACACATGAGCCAGAAAAGTTATATTGCAAAAACCCCACTGTATACAAGCACCGTGAAATACGTGAGTATCCGGATAGTGGTTGTTACGTCTATGAGCAGGATACCAGCTTGTTGGGGCCTTCAGGATTTTTTAGTTGGAGGCGGGTAAATAGCCTTGGTTCACACTCTCTGTTTCTCAGACTCAATTATCCGATTAACCAGGAGATCACCGTTGGCAAGGACCTTGATGGCAGAGAGGCTCTGTTTTCTATAGAAAACTGTGTCTACACGGCGAGCCCTAGGAGTTCGGGAGCAAACTCCCCTGATTGTCAATGATACAGCCTGCAGCCAAAAGAAGGTGAGAATGACAAAGGCATCCGGATTAACTTTGATCCTTGGATGTCTCAATTACGACAGGCAGTGATGTGGTTCAAGCCTTCAGGTTGATAGGTAATTGGGTTGTTGCGTCGAAAGGGTGGAGTACTGGTGTCTCCGGATCATTGGTCGCTGAAGCGGGGCTGCAAATTATGATGGTGTTCGATCATCTCTTCGAATGACTTTTTTGTCTTTGCTGCTTGTTCTGGATGGGTAGTTCTTTCTTTTGTTATGCATATTCCTTGTCATTTGGTCATCCTCGTCTATGTCACTCTTACTATGTAATAGTTGGCTCTGTTTAGAATGTCATTCTCGTCTGGATCACGAGAGTCTGAGCGCTGCAGATGGGTGCGTTTTGGTGGTGTAGCAAGACTTCTTATGAACTATCATGTCTTGCTGTTTATGTCAGTAGTAGTCACTCGTCAGTGTTTGAATGTTGTATATATCGTTGTTTCGAACTGTTTATTGTCTAGAACTACCGGTGGGCTAAATGAGGGCATCACCATTCTCCAGTGTTCAGAGTGTATCTCCATTTTTCAAGTTATATAATTTGAGCTTAGTGTCTTTTCGATGATGTACACTTGTTTGGGCCAATGAGGTGTCATTGAATATGGGCCGAGTAGTAACGCAATGCCAAACAGGTCAATTATGACTCTCAGGCCGGGCTCTCAAAAGATCCTCAAAAAAAGGCCGGGCTATCCAAAAAAGAAAGAATAAGGACTCTTAGGCCGACATGTGGGCACCACCGGTGTTTTCGTGCGCTTGCGCGCCGAGAGCATATTGGCGCGTGTTCGAAATTCAAGCTACCTTTTCATCCCCAATCTCCCGCCCCTCCCCCACCTCTGGAATCTCGATTCCTACTCCAGTTCCCCCAAATCCCCCTCATGTACTCCATGTAGTCAAGCTCACTATCATGTCGCCGGTCAACGCGGATCTCCGAGCCGGAGATCCTGAGGTCCATCCTGCCTTCGGTCGCTGCGTGCTATCGCTCAACAGTGGCATGGCGGCGCTTGACGACCAGTTTGCCGGCAAAGTGCTGATGGTAACCATCAACGGTGACCGGCCTCCCGTCTCGCCGGACAACCTTGTCAAAGCTCTTGGCATTGCGCACGGCATCCAAATAAGTGACTTGCTCGTCGAAGTCTGTCCGCCACCGGCTGATTTCTTCGTCAGGTTCCGGACAACTTTCGACTGCAGTCGTGTGTTCGAATCTTCCCGGCGTTTGTCCTGCGATAGCGCGCTGGTGAGCTTTGATCGATGGCACCCAGGATGGGGCTCGGTGCCCTCTGAGCTTGAGTTTTTAACAAAGCTTACCTTCCACGGAATGCCCCGATGTGCTTGGAACAGCGAGTCCGTGAATGAGCTTATCAACGACCTTGGAGGTGAGCTCGTAAGTATGTTTGTTCCTCCAGACAGCTGGGCTCTGACGGTTATGGCATGGATGAAGAAGCCGTCCACCATACCGAAGGATTGGTGTTGAGATACCGGTGCAGGAACCGGGGTTGTACTATTCGTCGCCACCAAGGCCGCCGCGGACCATGTTAGGGATGTACCTGTATCGAGTGTTCGTGCATGTCAAAGAAGTGGTCAATCCATCAATCGAAGTCCTGCCGCCGCCGCTGGTGCCAGGGTCCGTCGACGACGTCCATTATAGGAGTCAACGTCAGACTTTCCCCGTGTTGCTCGGAACGATGGATGGCACAGGGCCTACTCCATCGCGTGGCGGAGGCCACTGCTTCTTTGGGAGAAGAGGCAGGGCTGGCTGCTTGGATGTGCTCTAATTTGAGGTAACAACTGAATCTTGTCAGATACTAGTTAAATCCGAGCTATGGGTGTGAAGCACTGATGTGCCAGTACATTTGATTGTGACCTGTTCTAATTTTATACCTGAACTTTTTTTAGAAAGGGTTGTACGTCAACTTAATGTGCTAGCAGAACTTATTGTGTTGTCTGTCTGTTTTCTTTGCACAGCATTCAAGATATTTCCCTGTCATTGATAAAGACGATGAACCGTTATGTACGAGTTCGTTGGTTTCAACAAGCCCAACCCATAGTGATCCACTGCTTCCATCCTGATTGTGCCGCCTGCGTGAAATTTTTGTATGCAAGTTCAGTGTGCTATGATGTTCTATATGATTGTGTCAACTATATAAGTTTTTACTGAGCATCAGCAATGCATATGGCTGAAAGACGTATTTACGAGCATCGACCGGTGGGTCTCTCTCTCTCTCACACACACACGCACACATGCACACACGCACAAGTGGGACCCGTTGAATTATTTCTTTGCTCGTGACAGCTTTTAATTAGGTTCCACTGTAATCTAACGTTTTTCTTAAGTTATTAATTGAGCTCAGTGACTTCAAAAAGTTGTACAGAAGCCTTGTTTGGGCCTTTCCGGCATCGCTGAATGTGGGCTGAGTAGCCATGTTAGGTTGTATTGTACTACACAGGCCTTTTTTTCAACATCAGCAATGCAACTGGGCCGACAGGTGTACACAATATCCGGGTCAACTTGTTATTCTCTGCCCCGCTGGGCTGCAAACTTTCCTAGGAGGTATGCATTAGGATTAACAAGAAAATGGACTTTAAGAAATAATAAATGGGATGTAATTATAATAACTGGGCATTAACTATAAAAAATGCACCAAACGCGTAACTAGTTTAAAAAATATATTATTTTCGGAATTTGAAAATTTTAATTTCATTACTTGTTGCACGCGCAATATTTCGTTGGATTTTAACGTAATACAACTTTATTTTGAAATTATATTTAATCTGACTAGAAATTTCAGATAAAAATATTTCGGATCCAATAAAAATGTGGGAATTGTTTTTTGAATTCTGTTTTGAACGGTTGGTTGAAATTATTAATCGTTGTCCTAGCTAGAAAATGGGTTGTACTTTTAACAAACTGTAAATGGGCTGTAGTAAATTCCATTAGAATTAAAAAATGGGTTGTACATTCTTACAAATCGCAAATGGGCTATATGTTCTTGCCACACACTTGTGGGCCTTCTAAGTTGACGCGTCCCCTAAAAAAACTAAGTTGACGCGTATGCAAGGCTTTGTCAACAACACACGGTTCTGGAAGCTGTGGCCGTTGGATGTCCATCCAACGGATGTCGTGCTTCTTCTTCAATCTCAGATATTCTTGCTTCAGCCGCCCAAAAAATGATTCCTCCCCCTGACATCTGGGGCGCACCGTTTCGGAGGCTGACCTATGGGCCTACTAAGTTGACGCGTACCAAGGGCTTTCTCAACTTAGTCAATATAAACGATTCTAGCTGTAGTGACCGTACGATGTCCATCCAACGGCCGTAGTGCTTCTTCAACCTCTAGTTTCTTGCTCTAGCCGCCCAAAGCAGCGTCGGTCGTGCCGCGTGCTCCTGCCTCCCGTGGCCGGCTGTGATGCCGCGGAGGCCTCACCGCCCCCTACTACTCCCACCGCTGGTCAGGCCATCCCTCTAGTCACCCACACCCCCTGTTATTCCGCAGCGACGGCAGCCTCACACCGCAGCCGAACCAGTGAACCCTCATACTCCTCTCCGCGCGGGCTTCTACTGCCGCGTCTTCCCCGGCTCCGCGTCGTCCCCTTCCTAGGCCTCGGCATCGTCCACCGCCCTGGTGCTCTCGGCGCGGCGTGGTGAACGTGGTCAAGGAATGGCTTCCATCGGACGTGGACTATACGTGGAGAGGCTGACAGCTGGGTCCATGACGACAGCAAGGAAGTGCCTCCTTATCACGCGGAAAATAATGATTCCTCCACCTGACAGCAGGGACCCACCGGACGGGCCACCGTATTTCACGAAAAAAATGTTTCCCCCTGACTGCTGGGACCCACCGGACGGGCCACCGTATTGCGCGAAAAAAACGTTCCCCCCGCTGTCAGCTCGGACCCACCGGAAGTGCCTCCTTATTACGCACAAAAAAATGAATACTCCCCCTGCTGGTTGGGACCCACCTTGGTGGGAGGCTGACTTGTGGGCCTACTAAGTTGACGGGGACGGAGTGCTTTGTCAACTTAGTCAATATGAATGATTCTAGCTCCAGTGACCGTACGATGTCCATCCAACGGCCGTAGTGCTTCTTCAACCTCTGGTCTTGTTGCTCCAGCCGCTCAAAACAGCGCCGGTCGTGCCGCATGCTTCTGCCTCCCGTGGCCGGCTATGCTGCCGCGGAGGCCTCACCGCCCCCTACTATTCCCACCGCTGGCCAGGCCATCCCTCTACTCACCCACACCTCCTGTTATTCTGCGGCGACGGTAGCCTCACACCGCAGTGAACTAGTGAACCCTCGTACTCCTCCACGCATGGGCATCCACTGCCGCGTCTTCCCCGGCTCCGCGTCGTCCACCACCTTGGTGCTCTCGGCGCGGCGTGGTCAACGTAGTCAAGGAACGGCTTCCATCGGACGTGGACTATACGTGGAGAGGCTGACAGCTGGGTCCACGGCCGCAGCAAGGAAGTGCCTCCTTATTACGCGCAAAATAATTATTCCTCCACCTGACAGCGGGGACCCACCGGACGGGCCACCGTATTTCGTGAAAAAACGTTTCCCCATGACTGCTGGGACCCACCAGCTACATCTTCGCACGGAAGGAAGTGCGTCCCAGCAAAAATACCGATTCGCCCCCCTGACCGCTGGGACTCAACAGCTACATCTTCACATGCAAGGAAGTGCCTGACAGTCGGGACCCACCTGGTCGAAGCGTACGTAGCGTTGTCATTCTGGTCCGAATGTGTACGTACATACTGGTTAATGTAGACGCGCGCACGTGTCGTAGTAGAGGCGCGCACGTAGCATGTACACGTACGTACAACGGCCAGGGTGCAAGAAAGTAAATACGGCCACGTACGTACATACGGGTGGGGTCTCGAACGCCTACTCGCGCGTACGTATGGCCAAGGCTCGTGTACATGGGTGGGTCGGAACGGAGAAACAACGTCGTCGTCGTGTTCATGGGGAGCCAACCGGCTGGGTCGGAATGGAATGTGTCGTCGTGTTCATCGGGAGGGCTTGGACGGAATAGCCAATGGAAACGAGGCCTGGCGTACCGCAGAACGGAGGAAACGGCCTTGTGTTCGACCGGCAACGTTCGAAACGGGATCCTGTTCATCGGGAGGGGTCTGGCGTACCGCAAAACGGAGGAAATGGACCTCCTATGGTCGAAACGGGGGTCCTGTTGATCGGGAGGGGTGTGGCGTACCACAAAACGGAGGAAACAGACTTGTGTTGGAGCGCTACGGTCGAAAGGGGGGTCCTATTCATCAGGAGGGGTGTGGCGTACCGCAATACGGGACTCCACGGGATACTTTCATCTCCACCGTCGACCCCCTCCAGGCTCCACGGGCTACTATTCATCCACCGTCGACCTCCTCCAGCCTCCACCTGCGACTGTTCATCCACGGGCTCCTGTTCATCCAGCCTCCACCGCGCGCTACTCCACCGGCTACTGTTCAACCAGCCCTCTCCACGGGCTCCTGTTCAACCACCCCTCCACGGGCTACTGTTCATCCAGCCCTCCACCGTCTACTGTTCATCCAGCCGTCCACGGGGTGGTCCTGTTCATCCTACCCTCCACGGGGTCCTGTTCATCCAGCCCCAACCGTCTCAATCAATCGGGGTCCTGTTCATCCAGAGGCAACACCACGGGGTCCTGTTCATCCACCGCAACCGGAAACTGTTCATCCAAACCCCCCAGCAACGCTCACTGTTCGTCCAGAGGCAGCATCGATCGGCTTCAGTTAGCAGCAGTAGCGAAGGAATCGCTCGATCGGGTTCAGCTAACAGCCATCGATCGATCGCTCGGGTTCAGTAACGCGTAGCCTGCAGTGCAATCGCTCGGGTTCAGTTAGAGCCCAACGCCTCGCTCGGGTTCAGTTAGAGCCCAACGCGTCGCACCCACGCGCGTGCGTGTATGAGAGAAACGCGCATCGCTCGGCCCCGACCACCCACCGTAACCGGGAACACCCTGATATTTTCCTCGCCCTCGCTTCTACCATGGTTTATTCCTTCATGGACGGCCCAAAGAATGTCATGCAGCTGCATCTCCGGCCCACCCAGGATGAAAAGCCCATTTTCTGTCATGATTTTTTGTCATAGAAGTAGGACCCCACCACATCTATGATGATACCGGGTTTTGTCACAATTATCGTCATAGAAGTGTCATAAGTATGACAGAAAAAAATTTCGTTCGGCCCAAAATGTCACGGATGTGTCTTTTTTTTTGTAGTGTTATTATCTGCGAACAGAGAAGAATGCTAAGGCAATCGAGAAGATTTCCATCGAAGATATTGCGTGACGGAAGTGACCCCAAATATTGTTGACGTGAATCAAGTGCTACAGAGCGCGGTCCAAGATTGTTGACTGCAGCGAAGAAGAAAGAAGACGATGAGAAGACACAACATTTTCTTCCGTAGTTATTTGTCTCTGGCCACCGTATTACTAAGAGGGGTCGAAGTGTTTCGAAACTTATGTCTCTTTGATGCTTAATCGAAGTTGGATGTGCATTAACAGTAAAAAGTTGGATACACCTAATATGTCTTGTGTTGGTACCCCATGGAGCTTGTGGATTTTTTTAATGAGATGTGCTTTCAGGGGTTGGTTTGGCGAGGTGTCATAGTTCTTCTAGGTCGAGTAAGCACTCCGCTGCATCAGAAGAAGGTTCTATGCGACGATTTGTGTTGATATGAAGCTGCTTACTCCTATTGGATCGTCGAATAGACGAGGTTTTGAGAGTCGCTTCAAACTGATCGTGCGTGAGGGTGTGAGGAGGGGGGCTGGCAATCTTCATCCATATTTCACAAGACTCATCGCGAAGTCCCATTCTGGCTGAGGTTTAGGTCCGGTGTTATTTCGCTTGTTTGATGACTCCCTTGCTCGTCGGCATGTTTCATTAACTGGATGCTTATGTCTTGTTGTCGTTTTAATCGGCCCAGCTATTTTGGCCAACCTCGAGCACGGGGAATAGTTGGTGGTTATTTTGCTTTGCCTCATTTCTAATAAAAACGGGGTGGGGGAAACCCCTATTATTCAAAAAGAAAAGATTGACAAAAATCCATTTGTACATATAGATGCCTTTATGTATTTGTATTTTTCAATACAGAAAAGAGAAATTTGTGAAAGAAGAAAAATAATCCGCTCTAGATTTTTTGGGTCTAAAAGTAAAGTTTTTGATTTGCCCAGAAAAGAGCTAGCAGTACCCAGGCAGCAAAACGTTTTGTCGGTGTGTGCGTGCGCTGACAATGACATGTACCTAGGTTAGGGCAATAGACCTGATCTAAGCACCCTCCCCAAGGACACTGCCTTACAGTCAAGAGCATTCAAAGGACAGCAAATTCTACCGACTGAAATCACCACAGGATGCGATCCACTCGACTGTCGGTTCCACTCGGATAACTCGATACTATTCGACCAAGATATAATCATTCGACCAAATTAGAAAACTCTCGGAGTACAGAAGATCTAAGGTCACTCTGGATGGCAGCGGTCAGGCGTTCACTCCATAGTCTTGATGATCATTTATATGACTTCAATGCAGGCGTTACCAGTAATGTCCTATCTTTATGTACATTGACCCTGTGTAACTGAGGGCCGGAGGGGTCTGGCGAACTCTATATAAGCCACCCCCTCCTCAGGCACAAGGGTTCACACCCCCTGTAACTTCACGCATAATCCAATAGACCAAGCCTCCGGGCACCGAGACGTAGGGTTGTTACTTCCTCCCCGAAGGGCCTGAACTCGTAAATCTTGCGTGCACAACCTCACTGTAGCTAGGATATTGCCTCTCCATACATACCCCCTATTCTATTGTCAGGTTTACTCCCACGACAGTTGGCGCCCACCGCGGGGCCGGTGTCTTAGCGACTTTCTGGTGAGGTTGCGATTTTTCCGATTCCCACCATCATGGTTTCCGGCGGTGGAATGGTTGACGGCCACGAGATCCATCTCGGCGCGCTTGTTTTCGTCGTCGACGACTCCACCTGGCTCCAGGAGGCCCCCCTCGACGTCGAGACGCTCCCCGTCCGTTTGGCGACGCACTTTCACGCATGCGTTCGCAGCGTCCTTCTGCGGCAGCCGTCGACCCAGTATTGGTCGGCTCCCGTGATGTCTTCGCTCCCCGCTGTTCGCCGGCGCAAGCGATCCGGTCAGTCACGGCTCCAGCGGTGGTTGAAGCACGCAGTGGCACGTCAATCGGCCACCCCTCAAGTCACGGCAATCGAGCCCGATGAATCCCTCTACGGCATGTTTGACTGGCTCCGTCGAGACCCTTTCCGAGTGCGACAACAGCGATCTTGCAGCGGAAGTCTTGGTGGTCGACGCGCCGCATAGCCCGCCAGGTTTCCATCGCGGCGACGGCGGAGATGGCGGTGGCGATCCATCGCGTGTCCACGAGGAATATCATCCCGAAGCCCTCACTTCACAGCCGCAACATGGAAGCGCTCCACACTCCTATTGTCGGAGAAATCTCCGAGGCTCGAGCCTTGGAGGCGCGCGCTTAGCCACTTTGGCTGAGCGCACTCGACTGGAGAATCTTCAGCATGCACTCGACGAACAAGCTCGGCAGCAGATCCCTGAGTCCAGTCGACGGCAGCGACAATTGTTCCCGCCTGGACCACAGGTATACCGTACTCCGATTCAGAATCTTACAGCTGCAGCCCGTATAGCAGAGTCTATTCAGCCATCCCAGTCGGAGGCAGGAAGGGGTTTGATGCAAATCAGAGTGTTGCTTCGGGCAGCGGGAGAGCAGAACACAGCGGTATCTCAGTCGCGTAACAGAATACATACCAGATCTGTGATGGCTGATACAGTTCAGTCGGCTCACAGCCCAAGATCGCCCCTGCGGCGTGAGGGACGTGGGCATCGCCAAGAGCAGTATGTGGGTCAGGACCACGAGCAGTTTGATCACCGACTCGGCTGTGATGACCGCCGTCGAGTGCCCACGCCTCCTTCGAGGAGTGGATCATATGTGCCCCGGCAATATGATGACAGGCGCCCGCACAGTGGTGAACGGAGGGTACTAGTCGACCCAAGAGAGCCAGGTTTTGATGCGAGGTCGATCCTCGTCCAAGGTCTGGTCGACAGGAACAGAGCACACAGAGAAGACTTGACAGAAATTGTCCGACTAACAATAGAGTTCATGTTTCTGGTCCAGAGTGTTTCAGCAGAGCCATGAGGGCTACAGAGATTCCTCCCAACTTCAGGTTGGCGACTGGAGTTAGCAAGTTCACTGGTGAGTCCAAGCCTGACACTTGGCTTGAGGATTACCGAGTGGCTGTATAGATCGATGGTGGCAATGATGAGGTGGCCATGAAGCACCCCCCTGATGCTTGAAGGATGAGCTAGAGCTTGGTTGAATCAGTTGACTCCAGGCAGTATATTCAGCTGGGAAGAGTTGGCCTGAGTGTTTGTCACAACGTTTGAAGGTACATGCAAGCGACCTGCAGGGTTGCAGAATTACAGCATTGTGTACAAAAACCGAATGAAACTTTGAGAGATTACATCCAGAGGTGGACCACTTTGCATCACACAGTGGAGAATGTGTCTCAGCATCAAGTAGTTTGCGCCTTCAAGGAGAGCGTTCGGTATCGAGAGCTTAACCTGAAATTCGGCCGGACAGGAGACATGACCCTGACCCGAATGATGGAAATAGCCACTCAGTATGCAAATGGTGAAGAAGAAGACCGACTCCGCAGTGGCAAGAGCAAACTAGTCGGTCAAGACACCGGAGGAGGTAATTCCAATCGGAAGCAAAAACGCAAAGCTGAACCTGCGGGACCTGGTGAAACTGCAGCAGTGATCCAAGGAAAATTTAAAGGAAAACCTAAGGGGCCCTGGACCCCCAAGAAGGTGAAAGATCAAGCAGGGAATGATGTGTTGGATTTGCCATGTCACATTCACACCAAGAAAGATGAAGAGGGAAACCTGATTTACCCCAAGCATACCACTCGACAGTGTCAACTCCTTATCCAGCAGTTCCGAGAGAAACAACCCAGTGAGAAGGAAAAGGAATCCGATAAGGATGAAGACAAAGAGGAGGATGATGGTTTCCCCAATGTCAATTCCACCTTGGTGATTTTTGCTGATGTCGAGAGTAAGAGTCCACTGAAAGTCATCAACAGAGAAGTTAACATGGTTGCTCCGGCAACGATGACATATTTGAAGTGGTCACAAACTGCAATTACATTCGACCAGTCTGATCACCCGGCACACGTTGCCACTCCAGGACGGCAAGCGTTGGTAGTCGACCCAGTTGTTGGGGTCACTCGACTGACCAAATTTTTGATGGATGGTCTGAATATTCTCTATGCTGAGACCCTTAGAGGGATGGGCATTCCGATGTCCAAACTTAGTGAGAGCAACATGAGGTTCCACGGTGTCATCCCTGGAAAGAAAGCTGATTCACTCGGCCAGATCACTCTTGACGTGGTTTTCGGTGATTCAAAGAATTACCGTAAGGAGAAGTTGACATTTGAAGTTGTGGATTTTCAAAGTGCCTATCATGCTATTCTAGGCAGACATGCGTACGCTCGTTTCATGGCTCGACCATGTTACGTGTACCTAAAACTCAGGATGCCTGGTCCTAGGGACGTGATCACAGTAACTGGTAATCGGCAGCGAGCAGAAGAGTGCCTCCAAAAGGGCTCAAAGATTGCCGATGAACAGATGGCAGCACTAGAAATGGAAGAATACAAGAAGACTGCAGATCCGAGTGATTTGTTGAGAGCTAAGAAGCCTGCTTCAGACTCTGCATTTCAGTCGTCTGGTGAAACAAAATCAATTCATATTCACCCGACCGATCCCAATGCTGCTCCGACTCATATCTCAACAACACTCGACAGCAAATAGGAAGAAGCGCTCATCCAGTTCCTCTGTGAGAACTAGGACATCTTCGCATGGAAACCTTTTGACATGCCAGGTGTACCCAGGGGATTGGCTGAGCACCGTTTGTGAGTCGACCCAAAGGCAAAACCGGTCAAAGAGCATCTCCGACGGTCCGCCGTGGAGAAAAGAAAGGCAATTGACGAGGAGGTGGCTCGGCTTCTGGCTGCTGAGTTCATCCGCGAAATTTACCACTCCGAGTGGCTCGCCAATGTTGTCATGGTCCCCAAAAAGGACGATTCTCTTCGTATGTGCATTGACTTCAAGCATATCAATTCGGGTGCTTTTGCTATGTTACCATGCCATTCAGTCTCAAGAATGTTGGTGCCACATTTATGAGAATGATTCAGAAGTGCCTGCTCACTCAAATCAGTCAGATGACATCGTGGTTAAGTCGCGTAAAGGTTCTGACCTGCTGACTGACCTTGCTGAAACCTTTGCCAATCTAAGGAGATATGATATCAAGCTTAATCCGTCGAAGTGTACATTCGTGGTTCCAGGAGGAAAGTTACTCGGTTTCCTCGTTTCAGAACGTGGGATCGATGCAAACCTAGAGAAAGTTGGTGCAATCCTCCGAATGAAACGCCCTGTGCGTGTACACGACGTTCAGAAGCTTACTGGTTGTTTGGCCGCTTTGAGTCGATTCATCTCTCGTCTCGGTGAAAAGGCATTGCCTCTTTACCGACTGATGAAGAAATCTGATAAGTTCGAGTGGACTCCTGAAGCTGACGCAGCATTTGCAGAGCTCAAAACCCTACTTTCCACCCAGCCGGTGCTCACTGCTCCAATCAGCAAAGAGCCTTTACTGCTTTATATTGCAGCCACTGGACATGTTGTCAGTACAGTACTCACGGTCGAGCGGGAAGAAGAAGGTAAAGCATACAAGGTTCAGTGCCCAGCGTACTATATTTCTGAAGTCTTAACTCCATCCAAGCAGAGATATCCGCATTATCAGAAGCTTGTCTATGGAATTTACTTGACCACGAAGAAGGTTGCACATTATTTCTCAGATCACTCGATCATAGTCGTCAGCGATGCTCCATTGTCAGAAATTCTGAACAACATGGACGCAACTGGTCGAGTGGCAAAGTGGGCGACTGAACTCCTTCTGTTGGATATCAAGTTTGAGGCAAAGAAAGCAATCAAGTCACAAGCAATAGCAGATTTACTCGTCGAGTGGATTGAGCAGCAACAACCGACTCAGATTCACTCGAAACATTGGACTATGTTCTTTGATGGATCCAAGATGCTGAATGGTGCTGGTGCTGGAGTAGTCCTGGTATCCCCGCGAGGCGACAAACTCAGTTACATTCTCCAGATTCACTTTGATTCCTACAACAATGAAGCTGAATATGAGGCACTTCTGTATGGGTTGCGTATGGCCATTTCACTCGGCGTCCGTCGCCTAATGGTCTACGGCAACTCAGATTTGGTGGTCAATCAAGTGATGAAGGAGTGGGACATCAGGAGCCCAGCTATGACTGAAGGAAATATGCCCTAGAGGCAATAATAAAGTTATTATTTATTTCCTTATATCATGATAAATGTTTATTATTCATGCTAGAATTGTATTAACCGGAAACATAATAGGTGTGTTAATACATAGACAAACAGAGTGTCACTAGTATGCCTCTACTTGACTAGCTCGTTAATCAAAGATGGTTATGTTTCCTAGCCATAGACATAAGTTGTCATTTGATTAACGAGATCATCTCATTAGGAGAATGACGTGATTGACTTGACCCATTCCGTTAGCTTAGCACCCGATCGTTTAGTATGTTGCTATTGCTTTCTTCATGACTTATACATGTTCCTCTGACTATGAGATTATGCAACTCCCGTTTACCGGAGGAACACTTTGTGTGCTACCAAACGTCACAACGTAAATGGGTGATTATAAAGGTGCTCTACAGGTGTCTCCAAAGGTACTTGTTGGGTTGGCGTATTTCGAGATTAGGATTTGTCACTCCGATTGTCGGAGAGGTATCTCTGGGCCCACTCGGTAATGCACATCACTATAAGCCTTGCAAGCATTATGACTAATAAGTTAGTTGCGGGATGATGTGTTACGGAACGAGTAAAGAGACTTGCCGGTAACGAGATTGAACTAGGTATCGAGATACCGACGATCGAATCTCGGGCAAGTAACATACTGATGACAAAGGGAACAACGTATGTTGTTATGCGGTCTGACCGATAAAGATCTTCGTAGAATATGTGGGAGCCAATATGGGCATCCAGGTCCCGCTATTGGTTATTGACCGGAGACGTGTCTCGGTCATGTCTACATAGTTCTCGAACCCGTAGGGTCCGCACGCTTAAAGTTACGATGACAGTTTTATTATGAGTTTATGTATATTGATGTACCGAAGGAGTTCGGAGTCCCGGATGAGATCGGGGACATGAGAGGAGTCTCGAAATGGTCGAGACGTAAAGATCGATATATTGGACGACTATATTCGGACTTCGGAAAGGTTCCGAGTGATTCGGGTATTTTTCGGAGTACCGGAGAGTTACGGGAATACGTATTGGGCCTTATTGGGTCATACGGGAAAGAATAAAAAGGGCCTCAAGGGTGGCCGCACCCCTCCCCTTGGTCTGGTCCGAATTGGACTAGGGAAGGGGGGGTGCCCCCTTCCTTCCTTCTCTTTTTCCCTTCCTCTTTTCCTATTCCATATGGAAGGTGGAATCCTACTAGGACTAGGGAGTCCTAGTAGGACTCCACACTTGGTGCGCCCCCTCCTAGGGCCGGCCTCCTCCTCCCTTGCTCCTTTATATACGGGGCAGGGGGGCACCCCAGAGACACAACAATTGATCCTTGAGATCTTTTAGCCATGTGCGGTGCCCCCCTCCACCAAATTACACCTCGATAATATCATTGCGGAGCTTAGGCGAAGCCCTGCGTCGGTAGATCATCATCGTCACCACGCCGTCGTGCTGACGAAACTCTCCCTCAACACTCGGCTGGATCGGAGTTCGAGGGACGTCATCGAGCTGAACGTGTGTAGAACTCGGAGGTGCCGTGCGTTCGGTACTTGATCGGTCGGATCGTGAAGACGTACGACTACATCAACCGCGTTGTGATAACGTTTCCGCTGTCGGTCTACGAGGGTACGTGGACAACACTCTCCCCTCTCGTTGCTATGCAGCACCATGATCTTGCGTGTGCGTAGGAATTTTTTTGAAATTACTACGGTCTCAACAGTGGCATCCGAGCCTGGTTTTATGCGTTGATGCTATGCACGAGTAGAACACAAGTGAGTTGTGGGCGATATAAGTCATACTGCTTACCAGCATGTCATACTTTGGTTCAGCGGTATTGTGAGATGAAGCGGCCCGGACCGACATTACGCGTACGCTTACGCGAGACTGGTTTCACCGTTCGGAGCACTCGTTGCTTAAAGGTGACTGGCGGGTGTCTGTCTCTCTCACTTTAGTTGAACCGAGTGTGGCTACGCCCGGTCCTTGCGAAGGTTAAAACAACACCAACTTGACAAACTATCGTTGTGGTTTTGATGCGTAGGTAAGAACGGTTCTTGCTAAGCCCGTAGCAGCCACGTAAAACTTGCAACAACAAAGTAGAGGACGTCTAACTTGTTTTTGCAGGGCATGTTGTGATGTGATATGGTCAAGACATGATGTGATATAATGTGTTGTATGAGATGATCATGTTTCGTAACCGAGTTATCGGCAACTGGCAGGAGCCATATGGTTGTCGCTTTATTGTATGAGATGCAATCGCCATGTAATAGTTTTACTTTATCACTAAGCGGTAGCGATAGTCGTAAAAGCAATAAGTTGGCGAGACGACAACGATGCTACGATGGAGATCAAGGTGTCGCACCGGTGACGATGGTGATCATGACGGTGCTTCGGAGATGGAGATCACAAGCACGGTGCTTCGAAGATGGAGATCACAAGCACAAGATGATGATGGCCATATCATATCACTTATATTGATTGCATGTGATGTTAATCCTTTATGCATCTTATCTTGGTTTGATTGACGGTAGCATTATAAGATGATCTCTCACTAAAATTTCAAGATAAAAGTGTTCTCCCTGAGTATGCACCGTTGCAAAAGTTCTTCGTGCTGAGACACCACGTGTTAATCGGGTGTGAAAGGCTCTACGTTCAAATACAACGGGTGCAAAACAGTTGCACACGCGGAATACTCAGGTTAAACTTGACGAGCCTAGCATATACAGATATGGCCTCGGAACACAGAGACCGAAAGGTCGAGCGTGAATCATATAGTAGATATGATCAACATAGTGATGTTCACCATTGAAACTACTCCATCTCACGTGTTAATCGGACATGGTTTAGTTGCTTTGGATCACGTAATCACTTAGATGATTAGAGAGATGTCTATCTAAGTGGGAGTTCTTAAGTAATATGATTAATTGAACTTAAATTTATCATGAACTTAGTCCTGATAGTATTTTGCAAATTATGTTGTAGATCAATAGCTCGCGTTGTTGCTTCCCTGTGTTTATTTTTTGTTCCTAGAGAAAAATTATGTTGAAAGATGTTAGTAGCAAAGATGCGGATTGGATCCGTGATCTGAGGATTATCCTCATTGCTGCACAGAAAAATTATGTCCTTGATGCACCGCTAGGTGACAGACCTATTGCAGGAGCAGATGCAGACGTTATGAACGTTTGGCTAGCTCAATATGATGACTACTTGATAGTTTAGTGCACCATGCTTAACGGCTTAGAATCGGGACTTCAAAGACGTTTTGAACGTCATGGACCATATGAGATGTTCCAGGAGTTGAAGTTAATATTTCAAGCAAATACCCGAGTTGAGAGATATGAAATCTCCAACAAGTTCTATAGCTAAAAGATGGAGGGGAATCGCTCAACTAGTGAGCATGTGCTCAGATTGTCTGGGTACTACAATCGCTTGAATCAAGTGGGAGTTAATCTTCCAGATAAAATAGTGATTGACAGAATTCTCTAGTCACCATCACCAAGTTAGTAGAACTTCGTGATGAACTATAGTATGCAAGGGATGACGAAAGTAATTCCCGAGCTCTTCGTGATGCTGAAATCGACGAAGGTAGAAATCAAGAAAAACATCAAGTGTTGATGGTTGACGAGACCACTAGTTTCAAGAAAAGGGCAAAGGGAAGAAGGGGAACTTCAAAAAGAACGGCAAGCAAGTTGCTACTCAAGTGAAGAAGCCCAAAGTCTGTACCTAAGCCTGAGACTAAGTGCTTCTACTGCAAAGGGACTGGTCACTGGAGGCGAAACTGCCCCAAGTATTTGGTGGATAAGAAGGATGGCAAAGTGAACAAAAGTATATTGGATATACATGTTATTGATGTGTACTTACTAGTGTTTATAGCAACCCCTCAGTATTTGATACTGGTTCAGTTGCTAAAGAGTAGTAACTCGAAAACGGGAGTTGCAGAATAAACAGAGACTAGTAAAAGGCGAGGTGACGATGTGTGTTGGAAGTAGTTCCAAGATTGATATGATCATCATCGCACACTCCCTATACTTTTGGGATTAGTGTTGAAACTAAATAAGTGTTATTTGGTGTTTGCGTTGAGCATGAATATGATTTGATCATGTTTATTGCAATACGGTTATTCATTTAAGTTAGAGAACAATTGTTGTTCTGTTTACATGAATAAAAAACCTTCTATGGTCATACACACCAACGAAAATGGTTTGTTGGATCTCGATCGTAGTGATACACATATTCATAATAATGAAGCCAAAAGATGCAAAGTTAATAATGATAGTGCAACTTATTTGTGGCACTGCCGTTTAGGTCATATTGGTGTAAAGCGCATGAAGAAACTCCATACTGATGGGATTTTGGAATCACTTGATTATGAATCACTTGATGCTTGCGAACCGTGCCTCATGGGCAAGATGACTAAAACGCCGTTCTCCGGAACTATGGAGAGAGCGACAGATTTGTTGATTTGTTGGAAATCATACATACAGATGTGTGTGGTCCGATGAATATTGAGGCTCGTGGCGGATATCGTTATTTTCTCACCTTCACAGATGATTTGAGCAGATATGGGTATATCTACTTAATGAAACATAAGTCTGAAACATTTGAAAAGTTCAAAGAATTTCAGAGTGAAGTTGAAAATCATCGTAATAAGAAAATAAAATTCCTACGATCTGATCGTGGAGGAGAATATTTGAGTTACGAGTTTGGCCTTCAATTAAAACAATGTGAAATAGTTTCACTACTCACGCCACCTGGAACACCACAGTGTAATGGTGTGTCCGAACGTCATAACCGTACTTTATTGGATATAGTGGAATCTATGATGTCTCTTACCAATTTACCACTATCGTTTTGGGGTTATGCATTAGAGACAGCTACATTCACGTTAAATAGGGCACCATCAAAATCCGTTGAGACGACGCCTTATGAACTGTGGTTTGGCAAGAAACCAAAGTTGTCGTTTCTTAAAGTTTGGGGTTGTGATGCTTATGTGAAAAAGTTTCATCCTGATAAGCTCAAACCCAAATCGGAGAAATCTGTCTTCATAGGATACCCAAAGGAGACAGTTGGGTACACCTTCTATCACAGATCCGAAGGCAAGACAGTCGTTGCTTAGTATGGATCCTTTCTAGAGAAGGAGTTTCTCTCGAAAGAAGTGTGTGGGAGGAAAGTAGAACTTGATGAGGTAACTGTACCTGCTCCCTTATTGGAAAGTAGTTCATCACAGAAATCTGTTCCTGTGACTCCTACACCAATTAGTGAGGAAGTTAATGATGATGATCATGTAACTTCAGATGAAGTTACTACCAAACCTCGTAGGTAAACCAGAGTGAGATCCCCACCAGAGTGGTACGGTAATCCTGTTCTGGAGGTCATGTTATTTGACCATGACGAACCTACGAATTATGAGGAAGCGATGATGAGCGCAGATTCCGGGAAATGGCTTGAGGCCATGAAATCTGAGATGAGATCCATGTATGAAGAACAAAGTATGGACTTTGGTTGACTTGCCCAATGATCGGCGAGCCATTGAGATTAAATGGACCTTCAAGAGGAAGACAGACAGTGATAGTAGTGTTACTGTCTACAAAGCTAGAATTGTCGCAAAAAGGTTTTCGACAAGTTCAAGGTGTTGACTACGATGAGAGTTTCTCACTCGTATCTATGCTTAAGTTTGTCCGAATCATGTTAGCAATTGCCGCATTTTATGAAATCTATTAAATGGATAAACAAAACTGCATTCCTTAATGGATTTATTAAAGAAGAGTTGTATATAATGCAACCAGAAGGTTTTGTCAATCCTAAAGGTGCTCACAAAATATGCAAGCTCCAGCGATCCATCTATGGACTGGTGCAAGCATCTCGGAGTTGGAATATACACTTTGATAAGTTGATCAAAGGATATAGTTTTATACAGACTTGCGGTGAAGCCTGTATTTACAAGAAAGTGAGTGGGAGCACTACAGCATTTCTGATAAGTATATGTGAATGACATATTGTTGATCGGAAATAATGTAGAATTATTCTGCAAAGCATAAAGGAGTGTTTGAAAGGAGTTTTTCAAAGAAAGACCTCGGTGAAGCTGCTTACATATTGAGCATCAAGATCTATAGAGATAGATCAAGACGCTTGATAAGTTTTTTCAATGAGTACATACCTTAACAAGATTTTTAAGTAGTTCAAAATACAATAGTCAAAGAAAGAGTTCTTGCCTGTGTTACAAGGTATGAAATTGAGTAAGACTCTAAGCCCGACCACGGCAGAAGATAGAAAGAGAATGAAAGTCATTCCCTATGCCTTGGCCATAGGTTCTATAAAGTATGCCATGCGATGTACCAAATCTATTGTATACCCTACACTGATTTTGGCAAGGGAGTACAATAGTGATCTAGGAGTAGATCACTGGACAGCGGTCAAAATTATCCTTAGTGGAATAAGGAAATGTTTCTCGATTATGGAAGTGACAAAAGGTTCGTCGTAAAGGGTTACGTCGATGCATGTTTTGACACTAATCTAGATGACTCTAAAGTCTCGGTCTAGATACATATTGAAAGTGGGAGCAATTAGCTAGAGTAGCTCCGTGCAGAGCATTGTAGACATAGAGATTTGCAAAATACTTACGGATCTGAATGTGACAGACCCGTTGGCTAAAATTATCTCACAATCAAAACATGATCACACCTTAGTACTCTTTGGGTGTCAATCACATAGCAATGTGAACTAGATTATTGACTCTAGTAAACCCTTTGAGTGTTAGTCACATAGAGATGTGAACTATGGGTGTTAATCACATGGTGATGTGAATTATTGATGTTAAATCACATGGCGATGTGAACTAGATTATTGACTCTAGTGCAAGTGGGAGACTGAAGGAAATATGCCCTAGAGGAAATAATAAAGTTATTATTTATTTCCTTATATCATGATAAATGTTTATTATTCATGCTAGAATTGTATTAACCGGAAACATAATACATGTGTGAATATATAGACAAACAGAGTGTCACTAGTATGCCTCTACTTGACTAGCTCGTTAATCAAAGATGGTTATGTTTCCTAGCCATAGACATAAATTGTCATTTGATTAACGAGATCACCTCATTAGGAGAATGACGTGATTGACTTGACCCATTCCATTAGCTTAGCACCCGATCGTTTAGTATGTTGCTATTGCTTTCTTCATGACTTATACATGTTCCTCTGACTATGAGATTATGCAACTCCCGTTTACCGGAGGAACACTTTGTGTGCTACCAAACGTCACAACGTAAATGGGTGATTATAAAGGTGCTCTACAGGTGTCTCCAAAGGTACTTGTTGGGTTGGCGTATTTCGAGATTAGGATTTGTCACTCCGATTGTCGGAGAGGTATCTCTGGGCCCACTCGGTAATGCACATCACTATAAGCCTTGCAAGCATTATGACTAATAAGTTAGTTGCGGGATGATGTGTTACGGAACGAGTAAAGAGACTTGCCGGTAACGAGATTGAACTAGGTATCGAGATACCGACGATCGAATCTCGGGCAAGTAACATACTGATGACAAAGGGAACAACGTATGTTGTTATGCGGTCTGACCGATAAAGATCTTCGTAGAATATGTGGGAGCCAATATGGGCATCCAGGTCCCGCTATTGGTTATTGACCGGAGACGTGTCTCGGTCATGTCTACATAGTTCTCGAACCCGTAGGGTCCGCACGCTTAAAGTTACGATGACAGTTTTATTATGAGTTTATGTATATTGATGTACCGAAGGAGTTCGGAGTCCCGGATGAGATCGGGGACATGACGAGGAGTCTCGAAATGGTCGAGACGTAAAGATCGATATATTGGACGACTATATTCGGACTTCGGAAAGGTTCCGAGTGATTCGGGTATTTTTCGGAGTACCGGAGAGTTACGGGAATACGTATTGGGCCTTATTGGGCCATACGGGAAAGAAGAAAAAGGGCCTCAAGGGTGGCCGCACCCCTCCCCTTGGTCTGGTCCGAATTGGACTAGGGAAGGGGAGCGCCCCCTTCCTTCCTTCTCTTTTTCCCTTCCTCTTTTCCTATTCCATATGGGAGGTGGAATCCTACTAGGACTAGGGAGTCCTAGTAGGACTCCACACTTGGTGCGCCCCCTCCTAGGGCCGGCCTCCTCCTCCCTTGCTCCTTTATATATGGGGCAGGGGGGCACCCCAGAGATCCTTGAGATCTTTTAGCCGTGTGCGGTGCCCCCCTCCACCAAATTACACCTCGATAATATCATTGCGGAGCTTAGGCGAAGCCCTGCATCGGTAGAACATCATCATCGTCACCACGCCGTCGTGCTGACGAAACTCTCCCTCAACACTCGGCTGGATCAGAGTTCGAGGGACGTCATCGAGCTGAACGTGTGTAGAACTCGGAGGTGCCGTGCGTTCGGTACTTGATCGGTCGGATCGTGAAGACGTACGACTACATCAACCGTGTTGTGATAACGCTTCCGCTGTCGGTCTACGAGGGTACGTGGACAACACTCTCCCCTCTCGTTGCTATGCATCACCATGATCTTGCGTGTGCGTAGGAAATTTTTTGAAATTACTACGTTCCCAACAATGACTGGCTATTGCAATGCGGTGAGAAATTTAGAAAAGAAGTTTAAAGAGCTAGAGCTCCACCACATCCCCCGACTGAAGAACCAAGCAGGTGATGACCTGGCAAAGATAGGTTCCAAGCGGGAGCCCATTCCCAGCAATGTGTTCTTGGAGCATCTTCACACTCCATCGGTTCAAGAGGATCCCTTCACAGAAGAGCCCCCGCAGCCTAAGAGTTCTGTTGATCCGACTGAAGTTGAAATCTCTGCAGTGGTCGACTTAATCATGGAGGTTTTGGTCGTCATTCCTGATTGGACAGTACCATATATTGCATATATTCTCATGAAAGAACTTCCAGAAGATGAAGAGGAGGCACGTCAGATTGTCCGTCAATCCAAAGCTTTTACGGTGATAGGTGGACAGCTCTACAGAGAGAGTGTTACTGGAGTTGCTCAGCGGTGCATCACGCCAGAGGAAGGCCGAATGATTCTCAACGACATCCACTCGGGGACCTGTGGTCACCATGCGTCCTCCCGGACCATTGTGGCCAAAGCATAACGAGCGGGATTCCATTGGCCACGAGCAAATGAAATGGCGAAAGACATAGTCGACAAGTGTGAAAGCTGTCAGTTTTACTCCAACATGTCTCACAAGCTTGCATCAGCCCTGAAGACCAACCCACTCATCTGGCCTTTTGCAGTGTGGGGTTTGGATATGGTTGGACATCTAAGGACTGGCAGGAGTGGTTTCACTCATCTGCTTGTTGCAGTCAACAAATTCACTAAGTGGATCGAAGCCAAACCTATCAAGAACCTCTACTCAAGTACTGTCGTCAGCTTCATCAGAGAATTAACATTCAGATATGGGGTCCCGCACAGCATCATCATGGACAACGGTTCAAACTTTGATTCAGATGAGTTCAGAGCTTTCTGTGCTTCCCAAGGCACTCGGGTCGACTATGCTTCAGTCGCTCACCCGCAGTTGAATGGACAAGCAGAAAGAGCAAATGGTTTGATCCTCCAAGGGCTGAAGCCTAGGTTGATGTGTGACCTCAAACACGTGGCAGATGCCTGGGTGGACGAGTTACCATCACTACTGTGGGGTCTAGGAACAACGCCGAATCGGTCGACTGGTCGGACTCCCTTCTTCATGGTCTATGGAGCTGAATCTGTGTTGCCGTCTGATTTACTCCACAATGCTCCGCGAGTAGAAATTTTCTCAGAAGCAGAAGCAGAACAAGCCCGGCAAGATGTTGTTGATCTTCTGGAAGAGGAAAGAGAGATGGCCCTGATCAGCTCGACCATTTATCAGCAAGACCTCCGTTGATTCCATGATAGAAACGTGAGAGGTCGAGCATTTCAGGAAGGGGACCTCGTGCTCCGAGTGGATCAGCAACGGCCTCACAAGCTTGCTCCTGCCTGGGAAGGCCCCTTCATCATCACCAAAGTACTCCACAATGGAGCGTACCACCTGTACGATGTGCAACA
This sequence comes from Triticum aestivum, assembly GCF_018294505.1. Classification (NCBI taxonomy): domain Eukaryota; kingdom Viridiplantae; phylum Streptophyta; class Magnoliopsida; order Poales; family Poaceae; genus Triticum; species Triticum aestivum. The sequence goes on from NC_057799.1 coordinate 560,111,845, forward strand.
CAAGAAAGACGAGCCACGCGCTTGGAATGCGGAGCTGCTCCGCCATTTTTATACTTAAGCATTCAGACTGTTGAGATGTAATAAGAAGTACCTTTCAGTTTATTTATCAAAGACACGGTTTTACAGTCTCCTAAATGATTGTTGTTACTTATACATGTGTTCAAAATCCCCCAGTGGGTGGCTTAGCTGCGAATCCGATTCACCTAAGTTTCAAAAACAAAACCTACCGAGTGAAGAGCAACCCTCTCACTAGGGGGCTTAGCTGCAGTTCTGTACTCGCCTAAGTTTAAAAAATCCTACCGAGTGAAGAGCAAGCCTCTCACTGGGGGGCTTAGCCGCGAATCCGATTCACCTAAGTTTAAAAAAAATCCTACCAAGTGAAGAGCAAGCCTCTCACTCGGGGGCTTAGCCGCGAATCCGATTCGCCTAAGTTTGAAAAAATCCTACCGAGTGAAGAGCAAGCCTCTCACTCGGGGGCTTAGCTGCAGTCCCGTACTCACCTAAGTTTAAAAAATCCCACCGAGTGAAGAGCAACCCTCTCACTCGGGGGCTTAGCTGCAGTTCAGTACTCGCCTAAGTTTAAAAAATCCTACCGAGTGAAAAGCAAGCCTCTCACTCGGGGGCTTAGCCGCGAATCCGATTCGCCTAAGTTTGAAAAAATCCTACCGAGTGAAGAGCAAGCCTCTCACTCGGGGGCTTAGCTGCAGTCCCGTACTCGCCTAAGTTTGAAAAAATCCTACCGAGTGAAGAGCAACCCTCTCACTCGGGGGCTTAGCTGTAGTCCCGTACTCGCCTAAGTTTAAAAAATCCTACCGAGTGATGAGCAACTGATAACCCACAAGTATAGGGGATCAATTGTAGCCTCTTTCGATAAGTAAGAGTGTCGAACCCAACGAGGAGCTAAAGGTAGAACAAATATTCCCTCAAGTTCTATCGACCACCGATACAACTCTACGCACGCTTGACGTTCGCTTTACCTAGAACAAGTATGAAACTAGAAGTACTTTGTAGGTGTTTTGGGATAGGTTTGCAAGATAATAAAGAGAGCGTAAATAAAAAGTAGGTGATGTTTAGATAAAGACACAACTAAATTAGTTTTAGTAAAGAGCTTGTTGTCACGAGAAAGTTATTTGTCCCTAGGCAATCGATAACTAGACTGGTAATCATTATTACAGTTTTATTTGAGGGAGAGGCATAAGCTAACATACTTTCTCTACTTGGATCATATGCACTTATGATTGGAACTCCAGCAAGCATCCGCAACTACTAAAGATCATTAAGGTAAAACCCAACCATAGCATTAAAGCATCAAGTCCTCTTTATCCCATACGCAACAACCTACTTACTCGGGTCTGTGCTTCTGTCACTCACGCCACCCACCATAAGCAAATCATGAACATATTGCAAACCCTACAGCGGGGATCCCTCATGCTTGCGCGACACGGAGAGCACCATAGGACAGCACCAATAATAAAACATGCAACTCAAACCAATCTTGATCATCAAATAACCCATAGGACAAAACGGATCTACTCAAACATCATAGGATAGCCATACATCATTGGGAAATAATATATAGCGTTGAGCACCAAGTTTAAGTAGAGAGTACAGCAGGTAAAAGAAGGGTTACACCACTTCATAGATGGGGGAAGAGTTGGTGATGATGGCGGTGAAGTTGTTGGTGAAGATTGCGGTGATGATGATGGCCCCGGCGGCGTTCCGGCGCCACCGGAAGCAAGGGGGAGAGGGCCCCCCTTCTTCTTCTTCCTTGACCTCCTCCCTAGATGGGAGAAGGGTTTCCCCTCTGTTCCTTGGTCTCCATGGCATGGGAGGGGCGAGAGCCCCTCCGAGATTGGATCTGTCTCTCTGTCTCTCTCTGTTTCTGCGTTCTCCTCTGCCCTGGCACCGTTTCTTTTATATTTGGAGATCCGTAACTCCGATTGGATTTAAACCTTCGCCCAGATCTTTTTCCAAAAATTAGCTTTCTTGCGGCCAAAGTAGAGCATCAACCGCCTTACGGGTGGCCCACGAGGGTCAGGGGCGCGCCTGCCTGGAGTGGGCGTGGGCCCCACCCTCGTGGCCACCTCGGGCACCGTCTCGCGTTGATTTTACTTCCCAAAAATCACAAATATTCCAAAATAATTCTCCGTCCGTTTTATCCCGTTTGGACTCTGTTTGATATGGGGTTTCTGTGAAACATAAAACATGCAACAAACAGGAACTGGCACTGGGCACTGGATCAATATGTTAGTCCCAAAAATAGTATAAAAAGTTGCCAAAAGTATATGAAAGTTGAATAATAGTGGCATGGAACAATCAAAAATTATAGATACGACGGAGACGTATCAGCATCCCCAAGCTTAATTCCTGCTCGTCCTCGAGTAGGTAAATGATAAAAAAGATAATTTTTGATGTGGAATGCTACCTAGCATAATCTTGATCATGTATCTAATCATGGCATGAATATTAAGATACGAGTGATTCAAAGCAATAGTCTATCATTTGACATAAAAACAATAATACTTCAAGCCTACTAATAAAGCAATCATGTCTTTTGAAAATAACAAGGCCAAAGAAAGTTATCCCTACAAAATCATATAGTCTGGCTATGCTCCATCTTCACCACACAAAATATTCAAATCATGCACAACCCCGATGACAAGCCAAGCAATTGTTTCATACTTTTGATGTTCTCAAACCTTTTCAACTTTCACGCAATACATGAGTGTGAGCCATGGACATAGCACTATAGGTGGAATAGAATATGATGGTGGAGGTTGTGTGGAGAAGACAAAAAGGAGAAAGTCTCACATCGACGCGGCTAATCAACGGGCTATGGAGATGCCCATCAATTGATGTCAATGTGAGGAGTAGGGATTGCCATGCAACGGATGCACTAGAGCTATAAGTGTATGAAAGCTCAAACTGAAACTAAGTGGGTGTGCATCCAACTTGCTTGCTCATGAAGACCTCGGGCATTTGAGGAAGCCCATCATCGGAATATACAAGCCAAGTTCTATAATGAAAATTCCCACTAGTATATGAAAGTGATAACTCAAGAGACTCTCTATATGAAGAGCATGGTGCTACTCTGAAGCACAAGTGTGGTAAAAGGATAGTAACATTGCCCCTTCTCTCTTTTTCTCTCTTTTTTTATTTTCTTTATTTTTATTTTTATTTTTTGGTGGGCTTCTTTGGCCTCTTTTTTTTATTTGGGCTTCTTTGGCCTCTTTAATTTTTTGATAAAGTCCGGAGTCTCATCCCGACTTGTGGGGGAATCATAGTCTCCATCATCCTTTCCTCACTGGGGCAATGCTCTAATAATGATGATCATCACACTTTTATTTACTTACAACTCAATATTACAACTCGATATCTAGAACAAAGATATGACTCTATATGAATGCCTCCGGAGGTGTACCGGGATGTGCAATGATCTAGCGTAGCAATGACATCAAAAAACGGACAAGCCATGAAAACATCATGCTAGCTATCTTACGATCATGCAAAGCAATATGACAATAAATGCTCAAGTCATGTATATGATGATGATGGAAGTTGCATGGCAATATATCTCGGAATGGCTATGGAAATGCCATGATAGGTAGGTATGGTGGCTGTTTTGAGGAAGATATAATGAGGCTTATGTGTGACAGAGCGTATCATATCACGGGGTTTGGATGCACCGGCGAAGTTTGCACCAACTCTCTAGGTGAGAAAGGGCAATGCACGGTACCGAAGAGGCTAGCAATGATGGAAGGGTGAAAGTGCGTATAATCCATGGACTTAACATTAGTCATAAAGAACTCACATACTTATTGCAAAAATCTATTAGTCATCGAAACAAAGTACTACGCGCATGCTCCTAGGGGGATAGATTGGTAGAAAAAGACCATCGCTCGTCCCCGACCGCCACTCATAAGGAAGACAATCAATAAATAAGTCATGCTCCGACTTCATCACATAACGGTTCACCATACGTGCATGCTACGGGAATCACAAACCTCAACACAAGTATTTCTACAATCCACAACTACTCACTAGCATGACTCTAATATCACCATCTTTATATCGCAAAACTATTGCAAGGAATCAAACATATCATATTCAGTGATCTACAAGTTTTATGTAGGATTTTATGACTAACCATGTGAATGACCAGTTCCTGTCATCTCTCTAAATAGATATAAGTGAAGCAAGAGAGTTTAATTCTTTCTACAAAATATATGCCCATGCTCTAACAAATATAAGTGAAGCAAAAGAGCATTCTACAAATGGCGGTTGTCTAAGTGAAGAGAAACAGGCAATCCAAACTTCAAATGATATAAGTGAAGCACATGAAGCATTCTATAAAGCCATACTCAAAAGATTTAAGTGAAGTGCAAAGAGCATTCTATAAATCAACCAAGGACTATCTCATACCAGCATGGTGCACAAAAGAAAAATGAAAAGTAAAGCAAAAGACGCTCCAAGATTTGCACATATCGCATGAACGAAACGAATCCGAAAACATACTGATACTTGTTGAAGAAAGAGGGGATGCCTTCCGGGGCATCCCCAAGCTTAGACGCTTGAGTCTCCTTGAATATTTACTTGGGGTGCCTCGGGCATCCCCAAGCTTGAGCTCTTGCCTCTCTTCCTTCTTCTCACATCGAGACCTTCTCGATCATCGAACACTTCATCCACACAAAACTTCAACAGAAAACTCGGTAAGATCCGTTAGTATAATAAAGCAAATCACTACTCTAAGTACTATTGAAAACCAATTCATATTTTGCTTTTGCATTGTGTCTACTGTAATATAACTTTTTCATGGCTTAATCCACTGATATAAATCGATAGTTTCATCAAAACAAGCAAACTATGCATCAAAAACAGAATCTGTCTAAAACAGAACAGTCTGTAATAATCTGAACATTCACCATACTTCTGATACTTGAAAAATTCTGCCAAAATTAGGAAAAATAAAAAATTTGTATAGAAGGACAGTGCAAAATTAATCAGAACCATTTGACGTTCCAGTAAAGAATGTAAAATCGCGCACTACAGCCAAAGTTTCTGTCCTGCACCGTACAAACCAGCAAGCATTGTAAACATCCTAAAGGCAAACCTTGGCACATTATTTTTATTTATAAACTTTATAAAAGCACACAAAAGAAATAAATGACTCTCTAAAACTTCCGGGTTGTCTCCCTGGCAGCGCTTTCTTTAAAGCCATTAAGCTAGGCATATAGTGCTCAAGTAGTGTCCACCCGGATCCCAAGTATATCAAAGCTAATTTTAATTAACAATGATTTGTAATTTAGTAGTGAGCACAAAGTAACATATATTATGTAATGACGAAGTCTAACTCTCTTCCTATGCATCAGCATGTCATAAAAGAACAATTCATGCACACCTAGTAAAGGCCAATGCATAGTATAAACAGTTTCTTGCAATTTTATCGTGTTGGAAACATAGAGAGGTGGAGATATAGTTCCTCTCTCATAATAATTGCAAGTAGTAGCAGCAAGCACATGCATATTATATTCATCAAAATCATCATGTGCAACGGTAAAAGGCAACTCATCAATATAATCCTTAATAAAAGCAAACTTCTCCGATATAGTGTAGTCGGGAGAATTCAAAAAGATAATAGGACTATCATGTGTGGGTGCAATAGCAACAATTTCATTTTTAACATAAGGAACTATAGCAAGTTCATCTCCATAATCATAAATCATATTGGCATCTTGGCCACAAGCATAGCAAGCATCATCAAAAGGGATATTTCAAGAGAATCAACGGGATCATAACAATCATCATAGCATTCATCCTTCGGTAAGCACGAAGGGAAATTAAACAATGTATGAGTTGAAGAGTTACTCTCATTAGAAGGTGGGCATGGGTAGCTAATCCGCTCTTCCTCCATTTGTTCTTCGCTCTCCTCATCATCTTTTTCATCCAATGAGCTCACAGTTTCATCAATTTCTTCTTCCACAGACTCCTGCAAAATATTAGTCTCTTCTTGGACAGTGGAGTAGTCCTCAATATATGGTTCAACATAGGTATTAGAAGCATAATTATCATAGCAATATTTAAGTATGGCAAAATTTTCAGATTTGTAAAGAGTAGCATCATACTTTTCAATCAAAGAAGCAATTTCATAAGCACCCTTAAAAGCAACAAATTCTTCAATTTGTTGAACATCATAGTAATTATAAACACCCTTAGCATAAGAAGATACGATTCCATTATCACTAAACTCACATTGGTAGGGAAGGTGTTTCTTAGGGTTTTTAGAACAACAAGTAAAATCATATATATAACATAAATTCCAAGCATAGCATTGCAAACGATGAATTTGACCCAGCAAAAGTTTCCCTTTTTCAGATATACGGTGTCGCACATAACAAGCATGCTCATCTAAAGATTTGCCCTCAACTAAGCTAGTTGGGGTTTCAGCACGAGCACATAGGGATCGAAGATGATCCAAGTAATAAGCTTTAGGAGTGTGATAGATTTTGAGTGGTTCTTCAACCATTGGTTCAGTAGGTACAACTAATTTTTTTGGTATTATGCGTTTCCTACCCATAACTAAAGATAGAAAACAACTAAGAACAGCAAATAAAAATTACTTAGTGATAAAGCAAACAAGCACACACGAGAATATTCACCCCACGCTATTGCTCCCCGGCAACGGCGCCAGAAAAAGGTCTTGATAACCCACAAGTATAGGGGATCAATTGTAGGCTCTTTCGATAAGTAAGTGTCGAACCCAACGAGGAGCTAAAGGTAGAACAAATATTCCCTCAAGTTCTATCGACCACCGATACAACTCTACGCACGCTTGACGTTCGCTTTACCTAGAACAAGTATGAAACTAGAAGTACTTTGTAGGTGTTTTGGGATAGGTTTGCAAGATAATAAAAAGAGCGTAAATAAAAAGTAGGGGCTGTTTAGATAAAGACACAACTAAATTAGTTTTAGTAAAGAGGTTGTTGTCACGAGAAAGTTATTTGTCCCTAGGCAATCGATAACTAGACTGGTAATCATTATTACAGTTTTATTTGAGGAAGAGGCATAAGCTAACATACTTTCTCTACTTGGATCATATGCACTTATGATTCAAACTCTAGCAAGTATCCGCAACTACTAAAGATCATTAAGGTAAAACCCAACCATAGCATTAAAGCATCAAGTCCTCTTTATCCCATACGCAACAACCTACTTACTCGGGTTTGTGCTTCTGTCACTCACGCCACCCACCATAAGCAAATCATGAACATATTGCAAACCCTACAGCGGGGATCCCTCACGCTTGCGCGACACGGAGAGCACCATAGGACAGCACCAATAATAAAACATGCAACTCAAACCAATCTTGATCATCAAATAACCCATAGGACAAAACGGATCTACTCAAACATCATAGGATAGCCGTACATCATTGGGAAATAATATATAGCGTTGAGCACCATGTTTAAGTAGAGAGTACAGCGGGTAAAAGAAGGGTTACACCGCTGCATAGAGGGGGGAAGAGTTGGTGATGATGGCGGTGAAGTTGTTGGTGAAGATTGCGGTGATGATGATGGCCCCGACGGCGTTCCGGCGCCACCGGAAGCAAGGGGGATAGGGCCCCCTTCTTCTTCTTCTTCCTTGACCTCCTCCTTAGATGGGAGAAGGGTTTCCCCTCTGGTCCTTTGTCTCCATGGCATGGGAGGGGCGAGAGCCCCTCCGAAATTGGATCTGTCTCTCTCTATTTCTGCGTTCTCCTCTGCCCTGGCACCGTTTCTTTTATATTTGGAGATCCGTAACTCTTATTGGATTGAAACCTTCGCCCAGATCTTTTTCCAAAAATTAGCTTTCTTGCGGCCAAAGTAGAGCATCAACCGCCTTACCGGTGGCCCACGAGGGTCAGGGGCGCGCCTTCCTGGAGTGGGCGTGGGCCCCACCCTCGTGGCCACCTCGGGCACTGTCTCGCGTTGATTTTACTTCCCAAAAATCACAAATATTCCAAAATAATTCTCCGTCCGTTTTTATCCCGTTTGGACTCCGTTTGATATGGGGTTTCTGCGAAACATAAAACATGCAACAAACAGGAACTGGCACTGGGCACTGGATCAATATGTTAGTCCCAAAAATAGTATAAAAAGTTGCCAAAAGTATATGAAAGTTGAATAATATTGGCATGGAACAATCAAAAATTATAGATACGACGGAGACGTATCAGCAACCCTCTCACTCGGGGGCTTAGCTGCAGTCCCGTACTCGCCTAGGTTTGAAAAAATTCCACCGAGTGAAGAGCAACCCTCTCACTCGGAGGCTTAGCTGCAGTCCTGTACTCGCCTAAGTTTAAAAAATTCTACCGAGTGATGAGCAACCCTCTCAGTCGGGGGCTTAGCTGCAGTCTTGTACTCGCCTAAGTTTGAAAAAATCCCACCGAGTGAAGAGCAACCCTCTCACTCGGGGGCTTAGCTGCAATTCCGTACTCGCCTAAGTTTGAAACACGTTCCGAGTGAAGAACGATCTTCTCACTCGGGGACTTGGCCACACACTCCATCCTGATCCGCAAGGACGACGAGGTGCAGGTCGACTACGACCTTCTCCTCAGAGCTGCGCCGCAAGTACAATATGCGCTCCATCCTGATCCGCAAGGACGACGAGGTGCAGGTCGACTACGACCTTCTCCTCAGAGCTGCGCTGCAAGTACAATGTGCGCTCCATTAGGATCCGCAAGGACGACGAGGTGCAGGTCGTCCGCGACCCCCTCCTCAGAGTTGCAGCACAAGAACAAAAGTCTGTTCCGGGTGAGGATACAAGTTCCACTCGGAAATAAAGACAAACATATTTAAGGAAAAACCAAGTTCAGATAAATCCCACGAGGTTCCGGACCGCAGATTAAAGTACTCGGGCAGCAGGCCCAAAGGAGTTTAACGATTACAAAACCACTCGGCATACCGAGGCAAATTTAGTCGGATCATAAAAGTTTGTTCAATCCGCAATAGGGGGACTGGCAGGCTCGACAAACTCATCCATGTCGATTCCATCTGCAATTCGAGGGGCAGCAGTAATAAAAGTCTCCATGAAAGACTGGAAGTCAAGCTTCTTGGTGTTGGCAACCTTGATCGCTGCTAGCTTCTCTTCTCTGGCTTCCTTGCAGTGGACGCGAACCAGAGACAGAGCCACATCAGCACCACACTGGCAGAAGACTTCTTCCATTCCTGCACTTGACTGGGGATCTCATTGAGTCGAGTCATCAGAGACTCCAGGTCATTCTGGAGCGTCGCCCTTGGCCAGAGCGTTGTGTCGATCCGCGACACCGCAACCTTCAGTCGAGCGAGGTAGTCGATGACGCTAGCAAGACGAGATTCCAGTCGGAGCACGTTCATGGCAGCTTCATCCTTAACAGGGGAGAGGATGGGGTCCAAGATCGTCTCAATCCGCCCAGTCTCTTCCTCGAAGTTCTGGCAGAATTCTGCACACACAATAAAACGATGAGTCAACAGCTATATAACGAGTCGACAACAGCAAGGCAGTCGTACAAGGAAGAGTACCTTCAAGCATAAGGAATAACTTCTTGGCGAGTCCTCCCAGATAATTCTCCAGCTCGTCTCTCTTGCGGGCAATGTATTCCACTTTGTTGGTCAGGGTCCTTTTGTCCTTCTTCAGTCGAGTCACCTCCCTGTTGGCTTCATCAAGGGCAGCCTTCAACTTGGTGTTCTCTTCCTCCAGTTTTCCGACTGAGGCCAGCTTCTGGTCGGCGAGTGCCGTTTTCTCTTCTGCTGTTTTCTGTGCGGCTGCAAGGTCAAGATCCTTCTTCGCCAAAGCCTGGTTCATTTTCTCTGAAAGAAATAACGCTCGGTTCAGAGAAAGGAAATAAAACTCAGTTCAGAAAAGAGTCAGTTGACAAGTTTTTTCATACCAACAACATCATCCTTAGCCTTCCGCAAGTTCTCCTTGGCCAACTCCACATCAAGATTGGGCTGGATCTGCTTCTGCTCCAAGTCAGCAAACCGAGCTCCAAGATCACAAGATCTCTATGGCCAGAAGACAGTCAGTCGACAGATACAAAGTTTGGTTGATTATCAGGCAATAAAGTTCAAATTTAAAAAAAGTTCTAAGACTACTGCCGAATCAAACATTCAACAGTAGTCTCGGGGACTACACCCAGTGGGTGCACTTAGCGTGCCCCCACTGGTCCTGGTTCCACTCGACATGGTCCGTCCAGACCGAGTGGAAGAATGTTTAAAAAAGAAAGACAACAGTTATTCTCAGACCACAACCGACTGCCCGCAGTCGACTGCGGTCTCGGGGACTACACCCAGTGGGTGCACTCAGCATGCCCCCACTGGTCCTGGTTCCACTCGACATGGTCCGCCTAGACCGAGTGGAAGAACTGAAGAACAAGACATTTTTTGTCAAGACCCCCGCCGAATCACACATTCGACGGCGGCCTCAGGGACTACACCCAATGGGTGCACTTTGCGTGCCCCCCACTAGTTCAAAGATACAATCAACACAAAGCAGTCGACTCAAGTGATAGAATTACTCAGCGAAAAATTAAAACACCCAGTGGGTGTACAGATGCAAGGTGCAGACTAGCAAGTAGAAGTACAACAAAGGTTTTCAGGTAGCATATCCTAACAGAACAAGCGACAAGTTAGAAGATCAGTCGGAAATCAGCTAACCTGGACATTGGCCTGGAGTGCTGAGCTGGCGTCATAGGCAGCTTGACTGGCCTCGCGCACCACTTTCATCTGCTCCATCATAAGGCCCGCCTGGCGTATAGCTTCCTTGTGGCGCTCACTTGGTCCTCTGGGACATGATGGGTGGTGAAAAGTGAAGACGGCGGATCAGCCGTAGCAGCAGATGAACCAGGGGCCTATGCAGTCGACGCTGAAGGCTGTGCACTCGACAATGGAACGGCAAAAGTAACAGAAGCCCGGTTGAGGTCTCTGGACTGCTGAATCACTGGTTCCGCCGCCGGCGTCGACTGGGGCGTCTTGTTAGTTGATGCTTTCCTGCCCGAAGTCCTGCTCCTCCTTCCCATGGGTCTCAGTGGCACATCTTCGTCGTTGTCTGGAAGTTCAATAACATTGGGCGGAGCTGCAAAGGAATCAATCGCAAGAGTTCAGTCGACCGTCAAAATGGCTGATAAAGTAAAGACAAAATGACAAGAGTTATACCCGCGTTGGAGGTGACTGCATCTTCCATCTCTTCTTCATCATCATCTTTATAGACAGAAGTCTTGGAGGTAGCAGCACTGTAAATTTCAAAATTCACTCGGTCAGAACAGGAAAGTGAGTCGACCAAAGATCAAGTCGTGCAAAACTAAGAGGTCGAACTCAAGGATTACCCAGAAGCGATGGGGACGGCCACTTTGATCTTGGGTAAGGCCTTCCGGGGCTTTGACGACGCGACTTTGGGCTGCTTCGGAGCTTTCTCAGTTGGCACAGGAGAAGATGTTCGAGTGCGCTTTGAGATCTGACCAGTCGGAGCGGTCTCCTTGCCACGAACACTCGCTGGGTCTTGCCTCTGCTTGGAGCGTCTTTCTGAGCGAGGTGGAGACTCGACTTCCTCACCATCGCTTGAGTCTTCGCTCTCCTCGTCGTCTCTCCCATCAGATTGCCAGTCGCCGCTCTCGCCTCCGCTCACCTCTCCCTCCTGCTCCTGCTCCTGCACCTGCTCTCCGTTGGGCATTGAGTACATCTCAGTATAAATCTGCAAGGCACGAGATTGAACGGATATCAGTCAGTTTCGAGAACAAATACATGTCAGAACAAAGAAACACTCGGAAGGAAAGAGTCAGACCTTGTCTGGTTCGTTGGTGTTGTCGAATGGAGGGATCCTCCTAGACCCCCTGGGGTTGTCCTTGTTGCCAGTGATGCCCTGCAGCCACTGCGCCACCGTCTCCTCGTCTACTTCCTCCGGGTGGATCCGAGTGCTGTCATCGATACCCGAGTACATCCACATTGGATGATCGCGGGCTTGGAGTGGCTGGATGCGTCGACTGAGAAACACCTCTAACAAGTCCATGCCAGTCACACCATCGCGGACAAGTTAGACTACTCGCTCAACCAACATATTCACCTCCACTTTCTCAGCTGGAGTCGCTTTCAAGGTAGAAGGCTTCTCTACTCGCTCCATGGAAAACGGCGGAAGGCCAGTCGACTGACCAGGGGTCGGTTGGTCCTTGCAATAGAACCAGGTCGCCTGCCACCCTCTGACCGAATCAGGAAGAATCATAGCAGGGAAAGTACTTTTACTCCTCATCTGGATCCCTAGACCTCCGCACATCTGGATCACATGCGTCCTCCGTAGTCTTTTTGGGGGAACTCTTTTTGAATTCCCTTGTTTTTTAACAAAATAAGTTAAAATTCTCTAAAATTGTAGGTGATATGTCAATGTAGGCTAGTCCTTTTATGGACAAAAAAAGGACTCCTTGCGTAAATACTAAAAAAAAATACATACCAGCAGCCAGCAGGTCGGCGTTTTTTACGTGAAAAGGAGAAAGCATAGGAAGGGAAAACATTCCCAAACACCCATGCCCCACCAGGCAACCTAACCTACTGGACCGTCGTCCATGCGCGGCGCACCTGCTATTCATTCCCGAGCCAAACTAGCTACGCAGTAGGAGTGCCCCCTACAAGAATAGCCATTTCCCTTTTCCCAGGATTAGCACCAAGAATACATTGAACTACGTACACAATCATTGCCCGACCGTATATCTCCTGTCCCATCTTCGGAATGGGAGCAAACAGCGAGGAATTAGGCCACCGATCCCCCGCCCGAAAAGCGAGAGCGCCCGACCACACATCGCCAGCACCTTGGCTGGCATCTGATCGGGGAGCAGTGCCAGGTTCAGCGAGAGATCGTCGTCCGTCCCCATCCACCTGGCCTAGCAAAGCTTATCGTATCGTGGCCTCCATCCAGCTCAGGACACCGGGATATGGACAGGCGCCGCGGAATCATTTCCCGGCGGGCCTAATCATGCCCCGCCGATTATACTACCTCCACAGCCCATCAGCGGATCCTCTACCGACGAACTACTGGCAGGAGTACGCAGAATAATCAATCAAGATACGGAGCCGGTCAGTAGGGGTACGAGACGAGTAGCCGCTGATTGATTGACCGCCGCTGGCCGAGCTATCATTCATCTCGTACGTACTAGTACCAGTAGTAGGTAATGTATATGTACGTACGTGGTGCGTCGCGTACGTAGGCACCGGAGGGCGAACGAAGGCGCGGCGCTCATGGTGTGGGCGGCTGTTTGTTGGGTGGTCGCCGTCCGTCGGAGGCCATGCATGTGACCCACAGGGGCTTGATGAGGCTGGGTCAGCCGTGGATTGGATTGACCCCGGCGACCGGAGGTGGTGCCGCGGTGCACGACGGCGACGGGTTATAAAAACCTGGGTGTCTGCGTATGTCTGTCCGTGTGGAATGTTTTGGAGGTTGAGCTGAAAATTAATCGGTGCGGGTGCGGCTCTGACGTGCATGTGCAAAACGTCCGGGACCATGTGGTGTGTTTCGGATCTCTGCAGCTGGGCGGTAGATTAACGAGAGAGCACGCCCGCTGAGCTGAACCGAACATGAGATCTGAGAAAAGTGGGATGCGATATAAAAAAAATGGGGTGAGAGAGGCTCGAACTCTCGACCTCAGGATCACTCGCTTTAGCTATGAGACCTACGCGCTAGCCAACTGCGCCACCACCCCGTTGTTCTTAGAATCCAAAACTAAACGTATTTAACTTGTTGGGACAGAGGAATAGAACTTCTCGCGCGTGGGATAGCCGCGACCTGACCTCCAAGACGTGGTACCCGTGACAAATGCAGCTTCGTACACCGTTCCGTCAGAATCTACTTTTCGAAAAAGAAGGATATATCTGCTTTGACGTGGCCAAAACGGGTGAGTGAACGAACGGAACCTCAAAAGGGGGGAGAAATTCGACAACAATCTCCACAACGAATGCACTGGATCAAAATGATGCCGACCTTTTTATTCCCCAGCGCCTGTTTGCTAGCACAACCCTTTTTTTTTTTGCGAATATTGTTAGCACAACATTGGATGGCCTTATTGTGCGAGGGCTGAATGTTCCCTTCACGTTTTTTCTTTTCTTTTAGCGGATAACAATGTCCCCTTCAGGTGGTGGTTGTTGGAACCACGCGCGGGAGCTATATCTCGCATTAGGCCAGATAGAAGGATCTCTCGCGCCGAGCACTATAGAGATAGGCTGACCCTTTAGCACTCACGCGTGAGGAAAGAAAAAAAGTAGAGAAAAGGGATCGCGCGGAGATTTGATCCTAAGACCTTCTCATGCCAACGTAGCGGGGCTTGCTAATACCCCATCATTGAGTTCATGTTATACTACTTGGCGCGAACCACTTGAAAAGAGGGATTTCTTCCTTTTTCTTCCGTTTCATTCGGTATTCTCCGGGTTTTTCTCTTCTTCTGTTTTTTTTCATTATTTCATTCTTTTTGCGTTTGTTTCTTCGGTTTTATTTTTATTTTCTTTTTGCATTGGTTTATTTTGTTTCTTTATATATATATTTTTGGGTTTTCTTTGCTTCTTTTGGTTTTCATTATATATTTTTGTATTTTTCAAACACATGTTTAACATTTTTACAATAAATTTAGGACGACGATAACTACCACACGTGTGGGCGTTGAGGGGGTCTTGCCGCACATCCCGTGTGGTATCTACACGAGACAGCCCACACACCTACGTGTGGGCAAAACGGATAACCACCGCACGTCCGGTGTCCCACCTTGCGGCCAGCACGTCCGGCGTCCCACCTCCCGGCCCGCACGCTCCTCCATCCCCACAAAACTGGTGCGGGTCCCCCCGCGAGAGAGTCGCCACCCGCCCCACCCTAAACCTCGCCTAACCCGTCTTCGATCTCCCACCTCCAGATCGGCTCCTTCCCCTACCGCCCTCCTCGTGTTTCCAAAATTGTCATGGGAAATCCTAGCGCCGCCTAGCCAAAAAACATGGGTGATACTAGTAAACATGGCAAACTGTGCCAGGAGTAAATGCGAGTGCCTCACAATCAGGACAACAACATCGGACGAAAGAGAATGCAGATCAAGGTAAGGTATGAAGAAAGAACATCATATTATGAAACAGGGAAACTTACTAAAAATGACATTTGCAGCAACTGCGTGTAGCGCATGGCAACAACTAACAATGGGAAACCTGCCATCAACGTATTATGCAGGTGAGAATAAAAAATGAGAAAGTAAATGGTTAATGAATGCATTTTCCATCCCAAGGCAACAACAACTGCCACATGAATGGTCAAGGGGACAAAAATAACTTGTGTATTCAGAATGAATTGCCATGTGCTGATGGTCTAGCAGTTGCCAAGCAATGGCAAATTCAGTTGCCATGATGTGGTACCTACATTTGCCATGTTGTGGTAACTACATTTGCCATCATGTTTCACTACTCTTGCCATCATGTGGCAACTGCAGTTTCCATCATTGATCATGTTTCAGTTGCCATCAATGGTTATAAGAAGTTGCCATGTATGCATAATTACAGTTGCCATGTTGTGATAACTGCAGTTGCCATCATATTTGTAGGGATACTGCCATTATGTGGCAACTGTAGTTTCCATTACTGATAAAAATGTGTAGTTGCCATAACTGCTTACTTGCAGTTGCCATGCAAGCATAACTACATTTGCCATGATGAAATAACAGCTACAATTGCCATGCATGCAGGAGGTTCAACTTTAGACACAAACAACGAAAAACCAACCTCCTTCGCATGTTTATTGGCACCAGCCACAATGTTCCGTGGGGTTGGGTCCACAAAGTCATCGTCATCGTCATCGTCGTCCTGACGGATGCGAACCATTATGCTGTAACAGACAACAAATACACATTAGTGGATACTCATAAAACATGGTACATTTGCCGTGAGCACCAGCAAAAAGTCTGGCAATTGATAATTTTCATCATCGCAGTGAAAATTGCCATGGTTCAAAAGATGACAAACAAGGCTTAAGTATGAACATTTGCAAAAATGAACTACATAGTTGCCATAAGTTACAAAAACAGAATGGCAACCACAAAGGGTGGGTATATGTTATTATTTGCCATGTACTGACAAACCCCATGGCATCTAATGTACTGTAATCAGATATTGAGTGGCCATCTGTTAGGGAAACAGAATGACAACAAAGTAAATAAACACGCTCGAATATCATGTTGTTGTATGCCGACAAACACCATGGCAACTAATTTAACTTGGGACAAAAATTGACTTGCCACCAGTACACACACAGACAAACATGCAGTTGCCATTCTGGTAGGTAAACAGAACGACAAAAGTATAGTGATGGCAATGTTTAGATACCAGTTGCCATGTGTCGGCAAACACCGCATCAACTAGTTTAAAATGAAAATGAACTACATAGTTGTCATATGTTACAAAAAAAACAGAATGGCAACCACAAAAGGTGGGTATCTTTTATTATTTGCCATGTCCTGACAAACACCATGGCAGTTAATGTACTGAAATCACCTATTGAGTTGCCATCTGTTAGGAAAACAGAATTGCAACAAAGTAAACAAACACGCTAGAAAGAACAGAAACGTCATGAACATACAATGCCTGATGGCAAACAACACAATTGGGGTTCAGCCTACAAAAGACATGGCAAAAAAATCTTGGTGTAAAAGAGGGAGTTGCCACCTGCTAACTAAAATACAGTAGACAATTGCCATGTAGCACTACAAAAGCAAGACAAATAATATACTAGGTAACAAAGGGAGTTGCCACCTGCAAACTAAAATAAGTAGGCAAATTGCCATGTAACGCTTGAAATGCATGGCAAATAATATCTTAGGGTAAAGTGGGAGTTGCCATATGCTCCTAAGCACAATAGGCAGCTAAGCACTAAATAAAGACATGGCAAATAATATCTTGGGGTAAAGAGATAGTTGCCATCTGCTTAAAATCACAGTAGGCAATTGCCCCTGTATCACTGCAGAAACATGGCGAAAAATGACAGTTTGGGTTAAAGAGATAGTTGCCATCTACTAACTAAACAGTGTGGCAAATTGTAGCTAAGCCAGTAGATTCAAGTTGACCTATTTGCACATAACAACATGGCAACTAAGTGAGTTTCATGAAACAACCAACTGCCATTATCCTACAGACGAAATGCACATTCCACATGGCAATGCAAATCTAGGGTTCTTGCCAAAATCTCAGGCCTGGATTTCAATCATAACACCACCCCTAAAAACAGCGAACCACTGCCTACGAGGCCATCAGATGAAGAAAACAGGGAATGAATTGGCGCGGAACGGGCGAGCCTCGCCGGCGTGACTTCCCACCGCCGCGACAACGGAACTTGCTAATGCTGGCCTAATGGCACACCGGCGACTCCTCGCCGATGGGGAGCACTCGGGCGCTCCGTAATCCACTCGAATCTCAATGGATTCGAAGCAGAAGAAACGGGGGAGGGGAGGCAGATTGAGACCAACCGAAGCACCGTTACCTCTGCGCGGTGAAGGCTCCGGCGACGACGCTCCGGTTGCTTGAGCTCCAGCAACGGCTACGAGTCCCCGCGACACTTCCGTCGCCGCCTCTCCTCTGCTACGCCATGGAATCATCTCTGCTCCGTCCAGGACCCGCCGTTGCTCTCAAATGGGGGAGTTGAGTGGGGGAATGGGAAGAGGATTCGGGCGGGGTGGGAAAAACTGCGGGGAAGAGGAGACGGGGGAGAGGAGGAAGAGGAGTTGTACGGGGCGTGCGGGCGCGGTGGTAGTTCTGCCGCACACCGGGGTAGCAACCGCAAGCTCTGTGTGTGCAAAAGGGCGTCCGGGCGAACCGTGAAATGCCCACACACCAGACGATGCCTACGTGGCTCACAAAATCACCAGACGTTGTCAAGATTCGTGCAGAACTGAATGAACGTAGACCGACGCGTGTGGGCGAGTTGCAAATCTGCCACACGTGTGGGCGTTAGTGTTTCCGTAAATTTAATACTTTTAACACATGGGCAATATTTGTACTATACGCATTTTAAACATTTTCAAATGCTTGATTAACATTTTTCAAATACAAGATTAATATTTTTAATATTTTTTTAGCATAATATGGTAGGGAAGGCCCCTACATTTTCTATTAATATGTGAATGTACAAGATGGTGTTCATGGGTGAAACTGAAAAGACATGTTTATATAAAGTCTAGCCACTCTTGCATTCCATCCTTGAGCCCAGGTTTGGCTTTCAACGTCACTATTTGGAAATAGCTTTTGAATGCAAACAAACATTGGTTCATATTTAACTGCTTGTTATCAAGTATGATTCCATTTCTATGGTTCCATATGCTCCAGCATCCTGTGATAACAACTTCCTTAAAATGGTTGCAATTTTGTCCGTGTTTCGCATCCATCAGTAGACCTATGATGTCATAGTCAGTGTTCCATGTGATTCCCAAAGCCATCCAAAAGTTTTGACTGGCATCGCAACTAAAGAATAGATGTTTTAATTTCTCACCTATGATGTGATTGTCAGTTTTCACCACATAGTACACAGCTGTAGTTTGGTAGATGGAAGTTCTTTCAACATTTTTTCTATACACACTTTTAAACTTTTCAAAGGCTTGATTAACATTTTCCAAATAAAAGAGTAACATTTTTAAATACATGGTCAATATTTTTTCTATGCACATTTAACTTTTCTCAAAAGCTCGGTTAACATTTTTTAAATGCAATATTAACATTTCCTGAACACATGATCAACATTTTTACTTAACACATTTAAGATTTTTAAATGCTGGATTAACATTTTTCAAACACCTGTTCAACTTTTTAAAAAATGTTTGACTAACATTTTTATATACATGATCAAAATTTTCTATCATTTTTTAATACATGGTCAACATTTTTTCCATACACATTTAACATTT
Organism: Triticum aestivum; assembly: GCF_018294505.1. NCBI lineage: Eukaryota > Viridiplantae > Streptophyta > Magnoliopsida > Poales > Poaceae > Triticum > Triticum aestivum. The sequence continues at coordinate 560,130,755 of NC_057799.1, forward strand.
TTCAAATGCTTAGTTCACATTTTTCAAATGCTTGATTAACACTTTTCAAATCCTTGTTCAACATTTTTTCAAATGCTTGATTAATATTTATACATGATCAATCTTTTAATCATTTTCTGAATACATAGTCAACTTTTTTTAATACACATTTAACATTTTCTAAATCTTTGATTAACATTTTTCAAACACTTGTTCAATATTTTTTCAAATGCCTGATTAAAGTTTGGTAAATACATGATCAAATATTTCGTACACATTTTATTTTCTTGTATACATTTTTCGCATACGTGGTAATTTTTTTCTCTATATTCAATATTTTTTCAAAGGCTTGGTCAACATTTTTCAAATGTTTTATTTAGAATGACTTTTGTAATTTATTTATATAATATTTGGAAGTATGAACGAAAGTAAAAAATGAAATCAGAAAAATAAAAAATAAATGTAAAAAAACAAAACAAAAAACGTGGTGTGCGTTTCTGCGAGCCTGGGTTAGCCCTACTCCCGCCACCCCTCACCGAGGGTTCTCTCTGTCTCGCGTGAAGCTAGACATAGGGGCGCCTAGAACTACTCTTATTTGGCGCGTTCAGCAAATGTT